>NC_043985.1:32951791-33116791 GCF_902150065.1 Myripristis murdjan
CTGCACCACCGTCATTTGAGGTGATTCATAAAGTTTATTGGCACCTGTCGAGCTCCCCGTGCTGTTTGTGTCTGCAGAGGCTAAACCTAACCCTTACCTGATCAGGTGTTTTTACTTTGATGAGTCTCGTGATGATCTGGATGATCAGAGGTAGCAGAGTAGCAGAGGTGATAAAACTGAGGCTGTAATCTCTGCTAGCTATGACCAGGGAAAATGCCAAGTCTGCACTTACCCGTCAGTGTGTTGTTGAGCCTCCCGGTCAGTTTAATGAATAACAAACGCTGCTGCACACACATCAGCATCTCTCCATGTGGCTGTGACCCGAAGAACTCAGCCACCTCCATTTTCCATGCCCGAGTTTAGTCACATTCTGTATCATCATCCTCCATGCTTACTGCCTCTTGTCTGTTGCAAAAATCTTAAAAGAAGAAGAAAGAAAACACTCACTCATTCTCCTTATGAATACAATACAAAAAATCTGTAGTTTAAATAAACATGCTCATCCGTCTACACTGACATCCACACTGTATTTCCTACTCTGTGTGGTGTTGCAAATCCATTAAGCTGCAGTATTTCCATGTGTGTGTGTGTGTGTGTGTGTGTGTGTGTGTGTGTGTGTGAGGGAGTTGTCCTGCTATTAAAACACAAAAACCAAAATCAAATACAGCAGCACTGATCTCTGATCTGTTAAAGCCGATCTCACACAGAATCTGACCTCAGACCAGTCGGCGCATAATAATCCAGACAGTGCAGAGAGACCGAACAGCAGAGCATCATGGAAGCCCAACAATATGGCGCCCTCTAGTGGTGCAGTGCGTTCAGTGAAAATATTCAAATTCAAATATTCAAATAGCCTTTATGTCATTCTACAAGTTGCACAGTGAAATTTGGGGTCTGCGCCTCTGCTTGGTCGACATTACAAACAATAAATAAGAAGTACTAAAAGAAATATGTACATAATAAAAAAAATAATAATAAAATCCATGTTTTTCCCTGCAGATAAACCAACTGACAAAACTAAAGTCCACGTCTGAGTTTTTTTTTGTTTTTTTTTTTCCTTAGTTTTACAAGGTGATAAGAAAGTTGTAGATGATTGGTTTCAGTTTTTATTTGGGAATAAGAGGTGTTGTTGCCGTGTTTTTGTCCTGCTGTTTTATTCCTGTATCTGTGATGCCAGGAAAATTAAATCCCTCTTGCTTGATGATGTCTGAGTTTACCTTGCACTATTGCTCAACAAGTGTGTGTTTTTATTTCTTGTAGATCCTGGCGTTGTTGGAGTCAACCCAGAACGGCCGTCGGCACAGAGAGAGCCTCGATGTGAGTCTGACGCTGATGAACTCTGAGCATCACCTTCACATTCTGCTCCTCCCTCTCTCTCTCTCTCTCTCTCTCTCTGTGAATCTGCTTCCACCTCCTGTAACGTCTTCATCTGTCCGTCTCCTCCCTCCTCAGTCTCCCAGTCGCTCTCCTCTGGCGTCGGACTGCAGCAGCCGCCGCTCCTCCGTCTCCAGCTCCTCCTCTCTGGGCTCCGAGGCCAAACCCGAGGCGGAGCGAGTCCGACACAGAGAGGTACGACTGACGCTTCGGCTTCACTCAGACATGAAAACACAGCAGAGGAGAGTGACGGCTCTTTCACACAGTGTGAAAATGTATACAACTGTAGAGATAGCACCTTCTGAATCTGTGTGTGTGTGTGTGTGTGTGTGTGTGTGTGTGTGTGATTGACAGGTGGAGAAGCTGCTGCGAGCTGTGGCAGACGGCGATGTGGAGATGGTGAGATCTGCTCAGGGATCAGACATTTATTTCTAATAAGAGACCAGCCTCAACAGTAGTAACAGACTCTGGTGTGTGTGTGTGTGTGTGTGTGTGTGTGTGTGTGCAGGTGCGGTACCTTCTGGAGTGGATGGATGAGGAGGAGGAGGAAGGTGACGTTCCCTCTGAGACTCTGCTGTGCCACCCGCTGTGCCAGTGTCCGAACTGCGCTCCTGCTCAGAAGGTCAGAGTTCAAACTGAGACGTCAACATCCTGATCTGAGGTCAGAGGCTGTCTGGGCTCCAGGGTTTTGTAAGATACTCCAACGCTTTGGACAAAAACACTGACACCAGACGTTGGACACCACTTTCTCTTCTGTATGTCCACTGGTTCAGTTTCTGGGTAGCAAAAAAAAAAAAAATAAATAAACCTTCCAGCAGCTCTGTCTGATTCACACAGTGGTTCATTTTTTTATTTATTTATTTTTTTTTTTGAGAGTGGTTTCAGGAGAAGTTAGATGGTGGAACTGGAACCTCTGAAGGTTTTTCAAAGATCTGGCACAAACTGGCGTCTCCTAGAAAGACGTGTATTTCAAATCCACATGATCCGCTGTGGAAATGACAGCTTTGGAGGAAAAGTGCTAAAAAGTGCACTAACAGTCCTCCCTACAGCATGGCTGACAGTACCGTCCAGTCCTCGTTCAGTTCTTTGTTCTCAGGGCTCTCCTGTCCCTCACGGTCACTTCCTGTCTCTTCCTGTGTGTCCAGCAGCGGTGCGTCCTGCAGGCCGGCGCTCTCGGGGTGAACAGCAGCAGCGTGGACGGCTTCACGCCGCTCCACGTCGCCGCGCTGCACGGTCACTCCACGCTCGTCACCCTGCTGACCCGCCACGGCGCCAACGTCAATGCCCGCAACAACCAGAGCGCCACGCCGCTCCACCTGGCCTGCCAGAACAGCCACATCCAGGTACCTGCAATGCAGGCTGGGAAATCCAGCGGTAGACAACACCTCCTGCAGTCAGAGTGTGTGTGTGTGTGTGTGTGTGTGTGTGTGTGTGTGTTCTCAGAGCGTGTGTTTTATTTTGTGTGGTGCGTTCAGGTGGTGAGGTCTCTGCTGGAGTGCAACGCCAAGATCAACAAGAAGGATCACTATGGCAACACACCTCTGATACACGCCTGTCTCCGTGGAAACTTGGAGACGGCCACCACACTGTTAGAGGTACACACACACACACACACACACACACACACACACACACACAGAAGTCACGGAGGACGTAGCTTAGAAATTTATTTCATTATAATTTAAACTAAACTAAACTAGAGCCACATGAAATGATTGTTTTCATTATCGTCCTTTTCTTTTTTTTCTTTTTTTTTTTTTTGTGGAGCACTGCAGGGGGTGCGTGATTTTTTTTTAAATTTATTTATTTTTTTTATTAATTTTAATTCATTGTTCACTGTGACCAGGAGGCTAAGACAAAACAAATCCAGAAAGTGGATCAGTGGTTGAAGCGTAGCAGCGATCCAGCTGGAAACAAGGAGGAAGAAGAGAAGAAGAAGCAGAAACACAAACAAGAGAATCAGGATCAGCCTGTTGAATCCGTGTATCATTCGTTCTTTCTATTTTCAATTGCCAATCAAAAATGAAAAAATGAAAAAGTGACTGGTTATTTTGTTATTTGTTTTTTAATCTAACACCAAAATCCAAAATATGTCTGGTTTTTCATAGTTCAATTTTAGGCTCGGATCAAAAATACGAAATGGAAAAACGGGAATCAGGACTGAATTTGATTTTATTATTTAATTGGTCCGGTTTACGTGACCCAGAAGTTTGGTAATGAGCGGTAGTTCACAGCAGATCACAGCAGCCAGGTGCATTCAGTCCCGCCACCCTGATCACCGCCACCATGGATAGTTATTAGTGTTGTTTCGAGGACCAAAGCGTGTGACTCTAAAAGAAGAGGACATGACAACCGAAAAAATCAGCTGAGCTGAGCGGCACCGGACGCTCACCTGTCAGATCCGGCAGACCTGACCGCCTGATGCCGCAGCCGACTGGCGCCGCAGTAGGAGTAGTAACATGGAAGGGCGCAAGCCAGTAATTTCGCCTAGGGCGGCAACATAGGCAGAGCCGCCACTGTGCAATTTCACAGAAAAGGGCCGGGTTTCCCAGATCGGTTAAGAAGGTCTCCGGAGCTGCTACCCATCACTGTTAAGAAGCTCAGCTGATTTTTTCGGTTGTCATGTCCACATCTGCTCATTACCAAACTTCTGGGTCACGTAAACCGGACCAATTAAATAATAAAATCAAATTCAGTCCTGATTCCCGTTTTTCCATTTCGTATTTTTGATCCCAGCCTAAAATTGAACTATGAAAAACCAGGCATATTTTGGATTTTGGTGTTAGATTAAAAAACAAATAACAAAATAACCAGTCACTTTTTCATTTTTTAATTTTTGATTGGCAATTGAAAATAGAAAGAACGAATGATACACGGATTCTGTTGTTTTGTTTTGTTTTGTTTTGTTTTGTTTTGTGGCTCTGGTCCAGGGGGAACATGGCTGAAAAAAAGGTTTGAGAACAGCTGATTGAGTGTATAGTGTGAAAACTAAAGCCAGTATCTTGGGGGAAGTGATCAGGGCCTGTAGGAGCTGTGTGGCTCCTCCATCACACCAGTGACAGTCAGGTTCTGTTTGGAGCGGCTCAGATCAACGAAAATCTCTTTAAATTTGTCTCCTCTTTTAGACCAATGTCCTGTGTAGAGTATGATCAACAATCTGAAGTTTAACTTGGTGGAAGGAGACAAATACATTTTCCATTAAAGCGTACAAATGTCTTCCTCAGTCTGAGCAGCAGAATCAGACGATGTTTGGTGTTTTTATTTGAAAAATGACAGATGTGTTAAGCGGGGCCTCTCTCTCTCTCTCTCTCTCTCTCTCTCTCTCTCTCTCTCTCTCTCTCTCTCTCCCTCTCTCAGAGTAACGCCCTGGTGAACATCGTGAACCAGCAGGGGAACACGGCTCTGCACGAGGCGGTGCGGGGGGGCCACCAGGCGCTGGTGGAGGTTCTGCTGCAGGGCGGCGCGTCACTCGCTCAGAGGAACAAGAGGCATCGAACGCCGCTGGACTGCGCCTACGAGCTCAGTGGCAAGGTGGCGCTGCAGAGGCACAACACAGACACCACAGCTCACACACACACACACACACACACACACACAGGCTGTGACGGGCAAACACTGATATACTTTGATAAATCTGCCAGTGTGTGTGTGTGTTATGTTGGAAATGTTCAGGACAAGTGAGCCCAGAGGAGATAATGAATGTTTCTGTCGGCAGAACACTGAGATCCTGCGAACTCTGCAGAAAGCCTCTGGACTTTCCCCTGACGACGAACCAATCAGACTCCTCTCTGTGCCCAAAGGAGCTCTGGGTAATTAACACCGAATCCCTCTGAATGTTTAAAATACAGACGACCCGCTGTGTAGAAACGTCTCCTGAAGCCAACGAGGGAAAGAAGTTCCCAACTTCCTTTTTAAAAACTGCCATCATTTGGTTTCACGATGTCGCGTCTGTCATTGTTCAAGAGCACTTCTCCAAAATGTGGCGCAAAACGCTTCCAGTCGTTTTGAGGTTATTTTCCCTCAGTTGTTTTGTTTTGAGTGGATGTCACCTGACCTTCAGAGCACGTGCAGAACATCCAGGCCAGGGGTCGAGAGCTCCTCACGTCTTACATCACTGACCTTCTCATATCGTATCAAACCACTCAGATATGAACTTTAAATCCAGACCAGCTAAATGCAGCTGATTTTTCCATGTATCAAATGTTGCTCAGAGCCCAGGTTTTGCATAAAAATGCAGTGCACATCTGAAGACTTCTGAATCTCTGCACCAAGTTTGCATGCACATCAAAACACCTTATACTCACAAAAAAGTCATAGAAGACGTAGCTTACTTATTACTGTATGACAAACTGCTTCCTGTGACTAACATGTTGACGTGAGGAAAAAGTCGATTGTATCAGTCCAGCTAAAAAACAAACTTTTCAAAATGCATGTGACTCACAGTGACAGATGAAAGTAAAGAGGCTCCTCTCTGCTGTTGTCGCTGCAGCTCACTCCTTCGTCCAGCGCCTGAAGCTGCAGGACAACAACAACAGCAGGAGGCAGAAGCTGGCCCAGTCCATCAGCCGGTAAGTCCAGATCACAAATCCAGTGTGACGCCCCCTGTGGGTTAAAGCCGGTGTTGTCTGTCCTGTTGTTTAACGGTGCCGTGATGTGCTCTGACATGTGAAGGGTTCAGCAGATGAAGAAAGGTTCGTCCAGTCCTCCCTCCCTGCGCTCGCCGACCCTCAGCCAGGTACAGCACAAAGTGAGAAGACATATTTATAAAAGACAGAGAAAAATGTGTGAGAATAAAAAGGTAAAAGAGAAATGCTGCTGATGAAGACAAACTGAGATGGTTACAGAAACTAAAGCACAAAACACAACAGAGCAGCTGAAACTTGATCATCTTAAATATCTAAAAATTATTCTCTGACATAACAACATACAACGACACATAACAGCCTCTGACTCCCCGCTCTCCCTGCAGATGAGCCCGGACAGGCGGCGGCTGAGGCGGGGCGAGACGGTGGAGGTCAGCGGCTGCTCGGGGAGCCTCGGCGCCGGGCCCCGGACCAGAGAGCGGCCCCTGGCTCGTTCGCACACGCTGGACTCGGCAGAACACACACCAGACCAGCCCGACTCCACACACACTCCCGACTCCACCAAGCACACCTCCACACCCGGAGATATGAACCTTACACACCCCGACGGCGACGCCGCGCACGTCGTCTGCGAGGACGTCAACATCGTCAACGAGGCCTCGTTAGCCCCGCCCCCCGACGCAGCGTCGCACAATGGCAGCTCGACGAAATCGTCTCTCACACACACGCTCACCGACCACGAACCACCTCCCACCTGCAGCCACAGGCTCCGCCCTCTAGAGGAAGGTGATGTCCAGACGCCGCCGCCTCCGGACTCGCCGCCATAACCAAAACCAGAGCAGAGGAGGAGGAGAAGCTGCTGAGCGGATCAGGGAGCCGGCGGCTGAACTGGACTGGTTTTTCTTACACGCTGTATATGTGTGTGTGTGTGTGTGTGTGTGTGTAGTAGAGGACTAGAGGAGTTTCCTTACAGTAACCACTCAGTGTCAAATGCCACCACACACACTTTCTCTGACCTGCCAGCGGCCAAAACCAGTAATATAAGAGATGGATGCTGTGAGCGTGAACTGGCCCGCTGTTTTCAGGTGAGGGGAGTTCGCCAAAAAAGGAAGAAACAAACAAACAAAAAACTGCAGGAAATTTGCTGCAGTTTTACTGTATTGACCTGTTAAAAATGCAGATGTTAGATTTGTACTGTTCAAGTCACAATGAAATGACCTTTTCACCTTAACTAATGTCCCATGTCATAATACACCTGTTTCACAATAAATCAATAAAAACCAGAAGAACAAACAGGAGGAACTGCTTCAGGATGGACAGTTACTAGACAGATATAAAGAAAAAAAACCTCAAAGAACATTAAAAAAGATGAAATCTCACGATTGAGAGATGGAGAAAAAGATTGGAGGCATTCTGATGTCTGAGAATAAAAAACCTTCATTAACACATGGCTAGATCAACACCTTTCAGCCCATAAAGACGCTGTAGAGTTGGAGATTTTTTTTCCATCTCAAGAACAGACGTGTTTAATTTCTTGGATTTTAAATAAAGACCTCCCTGCTATTATCTGCTTTACCAGTAGGTGGCAGAACAACGTCACTGCCATTTTGATTGATCCCTCTCTTGTGTCCTGCCTCACGTAGAAATATGTCAAATTATAGAAAACAGGACTCTCAAAATGTCATTTCTTTGAGCACAAATGTTGTTGGTAATAATCCCCCAGGAAAACTCCTCCAGTTTCATTAGAAAAACATCCTTCTGTCTCCTGCAGCTCCTCCTCCTCCTCACCTGATCTTCAAGCACTTTTTTCTCTCTAGCCTTCATTTAAAAAAAAAAAAAAAAAAAAAAAACTAAACAAAACAAAAACAAAAAACAAAAAGGGATGCAAACCAACATGATTTCAGGTTCCTATGAATGTCGTTGCTTTTGTTTTTTATTTGAAACCACGACCAGACTGTAGCTTGGATCTGATCTCCAGACTTCATTTGAAGAAGTGGATGCACAATAACAACATTTTTGTTTGGTTTTTACTTGAATACTAGACATTAGCTCAGTTTGACTGATAAACATGATTTTATAGGAATATTTTGCTCTTTTTTCCCCCTTTAAACATTAAAATACCCCACATATTTTATCACCATAATTTTACTTTATTTATGACCTAGGACTGTTCTTGATAGTCTGTTGTGCGCTCAGAGAGGTTTGCCCTCTCCGTCCTTTTGAATGTTTTTTTTTTTTTTAAGACCTAGAACAGATTAATAAGAGGATTGATTAATCTGCAATCTTATTTCAGCAAGATATATGAAAATATAGTTGAATGACTGCAGTACTGTATTATCGTCACTCGTCAGTGTTACTGTGCACACTAATGTCACATCGATGTTTCCATGTATTTCATCTGTCACTTATCATTATACTGTATGTACAGCAGCGTCCTGTGTGTGTGTGTGTGTGTGTGTGTGTGTGTGTGTGTGTGTATGGATGAAGCTCGCTCCCTCAGTGGGAACTCACTGATTTATCCTCCCCTCCTCATCGTCGGCCAGCCGAGGGGTTTTGCACTTTCCACCAGCCATTTGTTTCACAGCAGCCGTTCCCCTCAGCTCCACTTTTATCTTTTTATTTTTCCATTTAAAAGTGGATCATTTCTCTTAAATGGATGTCAAACCCAATCAGAAGTCCAGTCTTAATTATTTTTTGTACCAGTTTTTTTTTTTATTATTATTATTTTATTTTCTGATTTGATGTCAAAACATGCTGTGAATGAATGTGCCTTATCTTATTTAATTCACGCCCAAATTACCAATAATAATAACAGTGATAATAACAATAAACCCCCTAATTTAGTGAAAATGTTTTGATTTTTGTGTCATTCTTCCAGTGACCTTTATCATAGACCAAACACAGCACATATCAGTTTTATGAAGTATTCATCTGACTGAACCGTGGTGCTTGTTCCATTGGCAGAATTTGTTTCTTGTTTCAAGCTAATTTTAACTTGTTTCAAGTAAATTATCACTTGAAACAAGTGAAAATTGTCTAAAAACAAGTTCCTTCTGAGGTGATCATGTCTTATTTTAAGTGTAATGAGATATTTTGACTAGAAATAAGACATTTTTGACTTGAAATGAGACAAATAATCTTAGTAAGATTTGACTTTTTGCAGTGTGTGTGTCGTTGTGGGTACATGTTCACACACACACACACACACACACACACACACACACACACACACACACTTTACATAAGATCTGCTGTCATGTTGCCGGGCTGAAGCGAAACACACTGACAGGAGACAGAGAGCTAGAATGAATTCACGGACATGTTTATCCGTTTAAACGCGGAAAAAAAATGCGTTTACGGCTTCCGTAGTTATCTGGGAAGTGACACCTGGGATGAGAATTGAAAGGTAAGCAGGTTCAAATCAAAATAAAACAAACACCAGCGGACTGGAAGGTTCGTTAGCAGAGCTGGGAACACACACACACACACACACTGTACTATTGTTATGTAGTTAAAATGTCCATCTTTTTAAGTCAATATCAGCGCTCATACAGTTAAATCTGTCAGATATGTCTCGTAATTAGGCAGCGGTAATGTGCACTAATATGTATGCTAGCTGCAGGGTTGCCAAGTCCGCGTTTTTTCCGCCAAATTGGGCTACTTTTTAAGAGTAGCCGCGGGTAACAAATTTTGTCCGCGGGTTGGGCTTGGGCAGACATGAATAAAGATTCATATTTTGAATGACCAATGTTTATACCCAAATCCTGTCAAACTGACTCCGGGCCAGATCAGCATATAAACTATCCACATATGTCACCTGCTCCACAGACACATAACATGCCAATGCTGTGTGAGGCCACTCAGCACATGACCAATCACATCATCAGCACCACTCAGCTGGAGTAAGGCATCCCATATTTTAGTTTAAGTTCTGATATACTGTAAATTAAATAGGTGAAAGAATTGTTTCGGGAAATTGCCTTTAATGTTTATGGTGTTATTTTATAGATATTATAGTGCATTTTGCAATTATAGCAATGCTGTTGGACTTTAAAAGCAACATATATGGATTTTTATGGGCATATTTTGAGTTCTGGTATTGGGCTGATTTTTGAGCCCTTTTTATACCAACCAGGTTGGGTTAGGGTTTTGGGGCTGGTTTTGAGCTGCTGTTTGGCTGCTTTTGTCTCACAGACCTGGCAACCCTGGCTAGCTGTGCGGTTAGCCTAGCTGTGAACGGTAATACACAGACACGTTAGCCACAGTTAGCTTTAGCTCACAGTGCTGCCTTTGGGTGCGGGGTTGTAAATGCAGTTTGTAGTTTGTTCTCCTGTCAGTTCACTCGTGTCGGTGCGTGTTAAGCCATGCTACGCTGTACATGTTAGCAGTAATTCATGTGTATTGACTCATAGTGAGGGTTAGCTCGCTGTCAGGTGAGGAAAGGCAGCTAGTTAGCCGTTAGCATGTCAGCGTTGTGGCTCAGACTGTTGACTCTGAGTTTCTGATTTGGCTCAGCTCAGGCTGATGTGAGTGAGCATAGAGAGGGGAGAAAGCACTGTTTTAGCTTGTGTGTGTGTGTGTGTGTGTGTGTGTGTGTGTGTGTGTGTGTGTGTGTGTGTGTGTGTGTGTGCTGCTGGATGTGAATGTGCTGTTTGCAGTGATGTGTGGCCCGGAAGAGACAGACCTGCCAGGCTCCATGAAGCAGCTGGAGGACAAGATGATGTTATGAAGTGAGAAGCCACATATCAAGTGAGTTCAGTGAACATCTTCCTGAATGTTTAATACCAGAAAATCCTACAGCCTGGATCTCTGCCCGCACAGCACCCTGCCTTCAACTGTGTGTGTATCTGTTGCATTACTCAGTGTATTACCTGCATTATTTACTTTGTAGACATTCGGCTGACATCCTCACCTGTTATGTGGATCGGTGTCAGTGGAGAGTTTTAAGGTCCCTGGTGTCTGAAGGCTGAATCAGGAGCAACCTGATGAGAGTCAAAAAATCAGAGAGAGGGACACTCAATATTGAATATGAAAATGGTCAAATTTAAAGTTGCTCATTATCACCAAACATATCAGCCACTGTCAGCCTCAGTTTGGAAATATTGGTGTCTGCCTTTAAAATTAAGTAAATCCTAGTGGGCACAGATTACCAGTGTAGGTTATGGTAATTCTTCCACTTATGGCTGCAAGAATTTCCCAGTTTCCTAAATATACTTACACTACTCACAAAAAGTTAGGGATATTTGGCTTTTGGGTGAAATTTATGGAAAATATAAAAAGTTCACGCTACAGTGATATTATATCATGAAAGTAGGGCATTTAAGTAGAAGCATGCACTGGTGATTTCCTCATCTCAAACAATTTCTTGAAACAAAAGCCAACAACAGTGGTGGGTATACCACAACAAAAAATGTCAGTGTCAATAACTTGTCATGTGCCCTTGAGCATCAATTACAGCTTGACAACGACGTCTCATGCTGTTCACAAGTCGACTTATTGTCTGCTGAGGCATGGCATCCCACTCTTCTTGAAGGGCGGCCCTCAGGACATTGAGGTTCTGGGGTACAGAGCTCCGAGCCTCTACACGGCGACTCAGCTGATCCCATAGGTTTTCTATGGGATTCAGGTCTGGAGAAAGTGCAGGCCACTCCATCTGAGGTACCCCAGTCTCCAGCAGCCGTTCCCTAATGATACCACCTCGATGAGCTGGAGCATCAAACACCTGATGTGAATTTTGCCGTTAAACTCCTTGTTAGAGAACAGCAACTTGTGCAAAAAGTACTGAAACATTGAACAGTTGGACATGTGCATTCAAAAGTTTACAGAAGGTCACATTAAGTTCACCTGGAAAGGTTAGAATGCATTTTAGGTTCATCCTGAAATTTCACCCGAGAGCTGAATATCCCTAACTTTTTGTGAGTAGTGTATGTCTTCATAAGTGCCTATGAGTCAGACTCTCTGCCCTGTTGACCTGCTGTCGGCCTGTCTCCTGCAGCGGGGCACCATGTCCTCAGGCCACCGGCTGCGGGACGTGGAGCAGCAGCGCCCCCTCCTGGACGATGAGGAGGTGGCGAGGAGCCCCGCGCCCGGCGAGGCCGAGCGGCTCTGGTTCATCCAGGACGGCTGCGGCATGGTGTGCGCCCTCATCACCTGGTTCCTGGTGCTGTACGCCGACTTCGTGGTCACCTTCGTCATGCTGCTGCCCTCCAAGAGCTTCTGGTACGCCGTCGTCAACGGGGCGGTGTTCAACAGCCTGGCCGTGCTGGCGCTGGCCTCCCACCTGCGCACCATGCTGACCGACCCGGTGAGGAGACGGGCAGCCACAACTTTGTGCAGCCTCAGCGCTCATAAAGCATTTGATGCGATTCCGCAAAAGTGTGGCTAGTTTTAGATTTACTGTGTTTTTTCATTTGTATGCTCCTAGCTGCAGTGTGGAATAACACTCAGTTAAGGGGATTTTAGTATTTTTTTGAAATTATATTTTTGCACCATTTTGCTTTTATATAACTGCCTGTGGAGACACAGAGGAGAGGGAGCAGACATGAGATAAATTTCCTGCACTAGTGATGTTATTTTAATATCATATGAAATGCAAGTCATGATAATCATATTTATGTTCATCACTTTCCAACATCAAAGCTGTAAAACTACCACAGATATTTTAATTTTCAAAATTGAAGCGTCAGTGTGCAGCTGTCAGATGTTTTCTGTCGCTCTGTGCTCACCCTCTGTGTTCCTCGTCTTCTCCTCAGGGTGCTGTGCCCAAAGGAAACGCCACTAAGAAATACATGGAGAGCCTGCAGCTGAAGCCGGGCGAGGTCGTCTACAAATGTCCCAAATGCTGCAGCATCAAACCTGAGCGGGCTCATCACTGCAGGTCAGAGCCTTCACACCCCCCTCCCGGTCTGAAAAAACAGCAACAGCAAAAACAAAAACTGGACACGTGTTGTTTCTTCTCTGAGGTGAAATCAAAGCAAAGACACTGCCAATGGAAACTTTAAAACATTACACAAAAATACAGTACATTTTTTCCGTTAAACCTGGGTTCTTTTGGGAGTTTTTTCTTTCTGAGAATTAAGTCGGGGGGTGTTGTCCTGTCTGTTTTTGATAAACCTGTGGGCATGTGAAGCCCTTTGACACTGTAGGCAGTAAAGAAACATGAACTTGAATCAAAGTGACCCACCTTGTAGCTTCAGTATGAGCAGAGTTCACACTGCGGCTGTGATCTCAAATCACTTTCATCCTTCAGCTGTACAGGGAAGCTGTCAGGTTCTGCACATTTTAGGAGGTAACATCACTGTGTCCCTTCTGTTCCTCGTCTGCAGCATCTGCAAGCGCTGCATCCGCAAGATGGACCACCACTGTCCCTGGGTCAACAACTGTGTGGGGGAGAAGAACCAGCGCTTCTTCGTGCTCTTCACCGTGAGTCCACTCAACAAACTTCACCTCCCAGGTCAGGGCTTCTCAGACGTCCAGGTCCACTTTGATTAAGCCCCGGATCCCCGTCTGAAGTGACTGTGTGCTATAGACCCTGATCTGAAAACACATTTTGGTTTGTGTTGAGTATTAAATTGTTCCGATGTTGTACTTTAACACTGACAAAGTAGATACAGAGTGGTGAGATTAAAGTATAATATTAAAATAATAAATTACAATGAAATTAACTTTTTTGAAGCAAATTCACTTGGGGAAATGTGATTAGTCAATTAACAAAAAAATAAAATGAACAGTGGAAAATTTACAAAAAATAGTTTGAAAAAAATTCTAAAAAAAAAAAATTCGCAAAAATGATGTGAAAAATTATTTGGAAATCTGAATGTCTCGAATTGTATGGAAAATTAAAAGGCATCAAAACTTGTTCAGATGCCTTTCACCAGCATTTAAGCTGCTCCTCAGTTAGCACGAGACCCTCTGGAAGTCCTTCAAGGACCCCTGGGGGCCCCTGCACCACAGTTTGAGAACCACTGAGCTAGATCACACACATCACAGTCAACCAATCACACTGCTTTCCTCATCATGACATCAGGACCAGTCTGTTTGTTCATTCGTCCTCAGATGCCACTGGCCGGGTTTTGACAAATTGCAGACGATGGTTAGTTGGCCTCAAGGGGGCGCTACAAGCAGTGTTCAATTTAGGGAGGCAGGAGGATTTGATTTGTTGGTTGTGTT
Organism: Myripristis murdjan; assembly: GCF_902150065.1. Lineage (NCBI taxonomy): Eukaryota > Metazoa > Chordata > Actinopteri > Holocentriformes > Holocentridae > Myripristis > Myripristis murdjan. Next base: position 32,965,918 of record NC_043985.1, read on the forward strand.
TCAAGACTGGTGATGAAATGGTTAACATGATATTTTTCTGTATTCTCTGACCTGCTGATCCAAACATCAACCAGTACCTGCCGGCTGTTTCATGAAGACACATCGGTGACAAATGTGTGTGTGTGTGTGTGTGTGTGTGTGTGTGTGTGTGTGTGTGTGTGTGTGCGTGTGTGTATTGATAGTCTAGCATTTTAGTCATTAAAAAGTAGAGATGTATGTAGAAACTAGAGCTGACAGGTCGCAGCACGCACCTCTCTGTTAGTGACGGGTGGTTTTTACTTTCCTAAACATCAACATGAATCCTCTCAAGCAGCAAGTGGCTGTTTGGAGGCCTTGATGATTCATGATGATTCATGTGTGATTCTGTTTGAGCTTCCTTTCATTCAGCTGATCTGTGATCTGAAGATGATATCAGACAGCGAGGCTCAGGCCTGCATGGCTGTGCTTAAAACTGATCACTGTCAGCAGGAATACATTTATCTCACCACACGCCAACACCGTGACCATTTACAGATGCAGAAAACCTTCCTGGTACAGTTTGAATGAAATTTTCTCCATATGACTGAATTCAACATTTTACTGAAGAATCTAAAAGTGCACAATATGATGGCAGTGGATGAAGTGTGTAGTCCAGAAAGTAGGTTCAGGTCCACTGCTGCTTTTTAATTCATTTCACATTTCTGTAAAAACCACATTTGTCAGCCAACCTTTTATGTAGTGTAAACTAGCATACAGGCAGCGCTCCTCTAGTAGAAACAACTTAAGTTTTTCTGTTTGGATATAAGATAAGATATGAACGCATCAGGATATACATGTGTCAACAAAACTATCAACAACAGAAAAGTCTGACGAGGAAGTAGAGGTATTACTCATGGATTTTTCCTGTTTGGAAGCTGGAAGTTCTAGTTTCCTGGTCTGCAGTGTTCTTGAATGCAGCATGGCCTGGTTGGGTTTAGTGTGGCTGAGGGCTGAAGCTGTAAATGTGTCGGTCCAGGCAGACGTTTGGTTCATGCCCCCTCCTGTCTCTGCAGATGTACATCGCGTTAACGTCGAGCTACGCTCTCGCTCTGTGTGGGTTCCAGTTCATCACCTGCGTCAGAGTCCAGTGGAGCGGTGAGTCCTGCAAAATATTTAAAATCATTTCTCTGTGTTTCATGTTTTATTATCACAGCCATACCTGAGTCTACATTTTTTGTCACTGTTTCTGACCATCATCATCGCTGTGTGTTTTTCCCTGAGCAGAGTGCAGCGACTTCTCTCCTCCAGTCACTGTCATGCTAATGATCTTCCTCTGTCTGGAGGGCCTCCTCTTCCTCACCTTCACAGCCGTCATGTTCGGCACGCAGCTGCACTCCATCTGCAACGACGAGACGGTCAGCACACTCTGATGTTTGTTGAATTGTCAGCACAGATAAATACTGCATTCAGACCACATGGGAAAACTGTCAATACAAGCCTCCTACCAGAAGGTTACTATGGATGGGGAAAAAAATCTTTCAATTACTGATTTGATTTAAAGTAAAGATCTTGGTGTCATATGAAACTAAATGACCTGAGGAATCCATGGTACCAGTCATGCCATGCTAGGTTGTTGGCAAGGTGGCTAAATATCACTCCAAAATTTGTGACATGGCTCAGTGGGGTCCCTTGACCTCTGACCTCCAGATCTCTGAATAAAAATGGTTTCTCTGGGCAGCCACGGCTCTCCCCTTTGCACACATGCCCACCTTCTAATCCCGTGCAGGTTGGGCCAGTCCACAGTAACTTCTACTGAGGTTTGGTGATGGGCTGTGATTTCTTTCCTCTGTCCATTAGGAGATTGAGCGTCTGAAGAACGAGAAGCCGACGTGGGAGCGTCAGACTCGCTGGGCGGGCATGAGGTCGGTGTTTGGAGGTCAGCCGTCGCTGCTCTGGTTCAACCCGTTCGCTGGACTCAGACTGCCAACCTTCATCCCCAAACGCAGCTGGAGGGGTGGGGTTGAGTTCTCCGTCTGACGAACTGTCACTCAACCCCCGGCGAGATCTCTCCGTCCAACTGAGCTGAACTGAACCAGGGAGGAGGTGATCACTCTGTGGGGGTGACAGTGTGAACCTGGTGGCTGGTGGAGAATTCTCCTCCTCCAAGGAGGAGAACAAGCAGTTTCAAGATGTGAGATTTTCCTCCATCTTCAGCGTAATCTTCTACCTGGAATCCTCCTGTGGCAGCAGGAGAGAGCGGCCTTCAGCCAGAGGATCAGGGATCAGAGTCCTGGAGCTGACACTGGAGATGGTTTGACTGATACAAAGCAGCTACAGTGGAGCAGCTTTAAAATAATTGATTTGTTATTAATGAGCGAGTCAGCTGTGGTCTGACAGCAGAGTGAAACTTTACTGGAACTCTGTCGATTTGACTCTCATGTCTGTTTCATCCTGGACAGACACAAGCTGCTATTAGAGGGATGTTTTAGTGCTTTCCTCTGTTTGTGCAGGAGGAAACTCACATCACAGTATCAGTTCATTTTACACAGTTCAGTCTGTCCACTGCAGTGCATGAAAGGAAGATTTCAGTGTTTTGGGCAAAATACTCCTTTTTCCTCCTTACCTAGACTGAGGCAAGATCTTCAATAACGTTTTCACCTCTGTACATTTGGTGGTTTGGTGCCTATGAGTAGCATTAGGTTTATTTTTCCACTTTGACGGAGCTAGGCTAATGACTACCACAGACTTCAAGTCTTTGTGCTAAGCTATCAGGAAATGCTACCCACAGGAACTGAACCACTGGATGTACAGAGGAGAAAATGCTGTCCAACATCTGGTCTCAGTCTAGATAAGTCATAAAAATATTGACGTATTTCTTTAAAGTTCCCATATTACACAGAATTGTTTATCTCATCACTTCATATCTCAGAATTTTAACTTTGTATATAAAAGCAGAGAGAATGTGAAATATGAAATTTAAAAGTTTTCGTGACATCACTCAGGACTGACAGGTAAAAAGCCCCTCCCACTCACTGGCAGGAAGCCCATCGCCATGTCTTTTCCTTTTGAATTAAACATTTGTCAAAGAGAAGAGAAAACTGTTGAATTGCAAAGAAGAACATTAAAGCGCCTCTCCACTCGCTCCTCTTCAACCTGAAATCATCGCCTTCGTCTTCACTCCTGCAGCTGTTTGTCAGGTTAACTGACTGAACGAAGGTGAATTAGCTGTTTACCTCCTGCAGCGTCAGTGATACAAACTTGTGCTGAAACATGTAATCAATTAATAGATTATTGATTTTCTGGTGATCAATCAAATTAAAGTTTTTTTTTTTTTTTTTTTTTTAAATTTTAGTACTTTATCAAGTAAAAAATCCCAAACAACTGACTCCCAGCTTCACCTGATTTTGGATACGTAAGACATTTGAAGACGTCACACTTTATTTTTCACATTTTATGAACAAAATAATTCACAGATCAATCTCAAAAATCATTAGATTAACTGACAATAAAACAAACAAACATGAGTTGCAGGATTACTCTAGAATCATGCAGATCCCCCAAACCCCACCTGAGCACCTTTACAGCACCGGCACACCTGTTGGGACGCAGCAGGAAAATCTGCATCAGAAATACTTTGTTGATTGGATCAGCTGCTGTTGCGCAAATTCTCAAGAGAAATATATATATATATATATATATATATATATATATATATATATATATAAGCATAAGTGAAAACGGGAAAAATAAGAAATTTGTAATATATACAGGGTGACCCAAAAAAACGGGAACTTTTTAACAATCCAATAAAACCAAGAGTGATGGAAGAAAAATATTTTATTCATAGTAACTGAAACCTGAAAACATGCCATTTAAGAAACAATGATGGAATTTTCATTTTTTTAAAAATTGTGCTGCCACTTGCTCATGTCTGCCAATGCGCACTTGTCACCCTGTATATATAGTTTCTTAGAATCACCAGTAGAGCTACAACTAATGATATAATTTTTTTTAATGATAAGCAAATCTCAGCATCACAGTGGCCTTTCCTGAAGCTGGAGTCACCAAATGTTTTGTATTTTTACTTGATAAATGATTCAAAAATTAAATTTAAATCAGTTTTCTCATTCGTGAGCTGTCAACTGACTCATCCATGAATCCAAGGACAATGATTAATCCCAAATTTAAAAAAAAAAAAAAAAAAATGTATAGCTCTCATATAAAAGGCTGCTGTTTAATGTTGCCAGCGACTGAAAGCAGGGATGAGTAATAAGAGATGAGTGGACTGTGTAGGAGTGACATTTGACCTGTGTTTAATTACATAGCCAACCTCAGTTACCTCTTTTTTTCACATTCCTGCTCTGAGTGGTGTGTGTGTGTGTGTGTGTGTGTGTGTGTGTGTGTGAGAGAGAGAGAGAGAGAGAGTGAGAGAGAGAGAGAGAGAGAGAGAGTTTGCTGTTTACCTGAGCACAGTCGCTCTGCATGTGTTTCTGTCTCTGGTGTTTGATGCTGCTCTCCCTCACTGGTTGAACACTGTGTGATGACAGAAGGATCCCCCTCGTGCTTTTCTCTCCAGGTGAAATCAGGGCGTCTGCAGGTCCAGGAAAAGGCTCTGAAAGCTCTCCGGTCCATTTTTAACTTCCCAGGCTCTCAGGAAGCTGTAATATTCTAGTTTCTTGAAAATGGCTTTGGAGCAATAGGCTGAAATCTGAAATATTGAAGAATGTATCTCATGTGGGGTGACTGTATCAATCACAGAGCCTGTTCTGTTTTCTTTGTATTAAATTATTTTCCACTTTTCTCAAACAGTCATTAAACCAAGTTCATCTTTACCTCTCAAAGTCTGTTTCAAGTTGTTATTTACTGTGTCTTTCACTCTGAGAGCTGGAAACATTTATTTACACCAGAACTGCTTCAGAACTGCTTCAAAAAAATAAAAACCCTGCATAAATCCACTTTCAGGATTCTGAAATACCACAGTCAAGTGTTTCAGAAGCTTGACTTTGTCCTCAAAAAAGAAACTATTTTGTCAACAACTGTCTAAGATGACTCTTTAATCAAAATCCAGAATGTGATTTACTTTTGTGTTAATTCCATCAATAATTTTGTCACATCAAAAAGGATGCCTTTCCTCCTCTGTTTTGGAGATGGTGCCAGGTCAGGATCAGAGTCCAGTTCTGAGTCTGTAATAAATCTCTATACTGCCCCCTATAGGACGTGATAGAACAAGAAGCTGTCAAATCAATCCCCAAGACGAGGGAACGGTGGAAAGTGTAAAAGAAATTTAATTTATTTAAGTAAATGTCCATAAGAGCAGCTGATCTCCTGGTTAATGCGAGACTTTATGTGGAAGGTTGTTTATTTAGTAAAAATATAAACATCATGTCTGTTTTAATCCAAGGTCAAGATGTAGAAGCTGTTTTTTTTTTTCTTTCTGACATCTTCACCACAATTTCTTTGTCACATGCAACACCTTTCCTGTCTTGAAATTAATTCTCAATCTGAACGCCAACTAGTCAGTTACTTGATTTTAAGCATCAAAAGTTCTCACCCTGTCTTATAATAATAAAAAAAAATTCAGTTAATAAAAAAAAGGTTTTCATCACATAATCCTGTCTACGGCAATGTTTTAGGGCTGTCGTCAGGAGAAAAAAACAGAGGGAGCAGGTGTAATATTCCCAGAGAAAAACTTCTGAGATTTCTGAATTTCTGAGATTTAAAAAAAAAAAAAAAAATCACCAATTCATCAGAAAAAAACCCTCAAAATCTGAGATCATAAAGTAACATTTTTCCTCACTGCAGTCGCCCTAATACACCACTGTTCCTGTCTGAATGACCAGTGTTTTGAAAAACCTAATATTCAGGTTTAATCTAACGATCTGATTGATTAATTCCTGGCTCTGGTCACTAGCAGTCACTTGCTGGTTCTTCTCTAAACCAGTTTAGCTGTTCGACTGGATTTCATCAGGAGGAGTCGACAGGATTTGGAACATTTTGGTCAACGCTGCCAGATATGAACTGGAGTTATTTCTCTCTATCAGTTTTGCCTCATGGCTCCAGCTGTGACATCAGCCCAGTTTTCCCACCACATTTCAGAGCTGGTTAATCATTTCTGTCCTAGAAACTGCCACACACACACACAAACACACACACACACACTCCCAGCTCGTTTCAGTCAGTCTAATAAAAGCTCCTGTTCCAGTCATGTTGTGCAGGACCTGCTCTGTTGCTGTTGTGTTGCTGTGTTTGGGCTTGGTGGGCGGCGGGCCCCAGACCAACCTGCACCCCGACATGGCCGACCAGGACCTGTTCTGGGGAGCCGACCAGTACGACTTCTCCATCGTGCTTCCTGCTGCGGGGATGGAGTGTTTCTGGCACTTCGCTCACCGAGGAGAGAGATTCTACCTCACCTTCATGGTAAGACAACAAGACAATGCTTTTATTACCTAACACAAGGAGGCTGAGATGATGCAGTGCCAGAAAAAGGTGCAGTGCTGTGTATCCACATGTTGTACGCATGTTTTCTGTCTGGCCTTCACACTAAGCAAAGCCAGAGTGTCAAAACGTGTTTACAACTTTTTAAGTTCAACTATTTTGTATATTTTACCAAAAAATATGGAGTTAAAATACTTTTGGCCTGTAAAATGTGATCTCCTTTGTAAATTAGTATTATTCACATTTGCTCATCTGTGTCTGCAGGTGCAGTGGGTGACGGGAGTCGGCCATGACAGACACTTGTCCGTCACCGTCAACGCTCCCAGCGGCCTGTTGGTGTCGACTGTTGATGATGCAACGGGCCAGATCAACTTTGAAGCAGAGGAAACAGGTTGCTTTCATTTTTGCTTCACCGCTGTTGTGACAAGGGCAAAATACTCTTTTTTTCCCCAGATGTTCCCCACCAGCATGTCCAGCGGTTCAGTTCCTATGGGTAGCATTTCCTGTTAGCTTAGCATAAAGACTTGAAGTCTATGGGAGTCATTAGCCTGGCTCCATCAAATTGAAATAAATTAATGTATAAATAAACCTTACAGCCACTCCGAAGCTGTCTTATTTGCACAATATTTCATGTGAATTTGAAATACAAAGCAGACAGAGAGCTGTCACCTCCTGCTTGAATTTAGTTCCTATAGTTATGTTCACAGAGCTATTATACTCTCAGTTTTATAAAATAGTCAGTTTTTATTATCGGTCAGTGGGTCTGCGTATTACTTGCTCTATCATTCTACCTTTACTTACATCAGTAAAGTTTTGTCTAAGCAGTTTTCTGCACTCTTCCTGTTCTGTATGGTCCAGGTTTCTACCAGATGTGCTTCAACAACTTCCACAACCGCTTTGGCACCATGCAGGTCTTCCTCAGCTTCGGCGTTTATTACGACGGCTCCCAGGACACCACCCAGAGCAAGGAGGAAGAGAAGAAGAAGAAAGAGGAAGTCAGGAAGGACCTGAACAACACGCTGACCACCATCGAGGTAGACTGACACCACTTCCTGTCAACACCAAGCAGTAAAGAAAACAGTGTGAAACAGCAAAAACCTCATTTCACCCTCTCTCTCTCTCTCTCTCTCTCTCTCTCACACACACACACACACACTTTTTCACACCTTTTCACACAGTTTCAAGTTACACCTCACCTGCCTTATCACACTGCCTTGTTTTCTGTTGATTTTTAATATACTTTCTTGAAACTCTGTTAAATCCTGCACTTGATGGCATTCTCGGATGAAAACCATGAATGTCCAGAAGGGAAAGTTAGTACTAACTAAAAAACACCACCTTGTTTTTGGCCTGGCGACTTGTTATTTCAGTTTGGTTGAGAAACAGTTTCATAATCCAAAGGTTGCAGAATTTTCTGACCCATAAAGCATCATGTAATCCTTCAACCGAGTTACAAGATTTTCCTTCACCTTCACTTAAATTCATTTGAATACAGCACAGTAATAGTAACAGTAGTATTCGTCTGTTTAAACCTAACTACTGGTAATGGTGGCAGCTGTTGTAGTAATTGCAGTAGTATTAACAGTAGTAGAAGAGGTTTTAGTAGTAGTTTCAGTGATGGTAGTAGCAGTAGTAGAGGTACTACTAATAGTGGCACTGATAGTGCTAAAGTCAGTATCACATCTTCAAACTGCAGGAAACGTCCTTCCGCGTGGAGAACCACATCTTCCACATGTTCCGCCACTACACCTTCAGCCGCATGCGGAAGAGCGCCGACTACTTCCTGCTGCAGTCCAACGCGCGGTACGTCACCTGGTGGTCGACGGCGCAAAGCCTCGTCATCGTCACCGCTGGATACCTGCAGCTCCTCTTCCTCAAGAGACTCTTCATCACCAAGAGCGGCAGCGGTGGTGAGGCTGAGAGGCCGCGCTGCTGAGAGTCCCTCGCTGTGAGGGTTAGGCTTTCAGTCCAGCAGAAACAGGCCACCTCAGCTTTGTACACAAACATCAGAATGTATACAGGTGGACACAGTGTGCACAGTCCCATACTCCAAAACCAACTGTGGCCATTTTTCTCCTCTGCCACTGTGGTTATGTTTGAAAATTGCAATCTCACTGTATTTCATTAGACAGCATCATTAAATTTGCCATTACATGATCACTTGAAAAGTTTAAGAAGTTTTCCTTAGGTCTGTCGTATTTCTTGGCCCCCAAAAGTAAAAGGTGTGTTTTTATATCTGACTATGGTTAATTCAGCACATGGACAAAAAACAAACAAACAAACAAACAAACAAAAATTCCTTGTAATTAGAAAAAAACATTTTTGCAACAGAACTGGATATGTTAATACCTATTTGGTGTTTTAATGCAAATTTGAATGATTGATGTACATTTTGCCTGGACTAATCACTGGGAAACTTTCCAGGCGTTCTGTTGAAGCTGAATAAAGATAATCTGTAGATTAACCAGTATATTGTTTTAATGGTGTATATTTTTAAAGAGCTCATGAAATGGATCAAGTTGATTTGATGTAATTCCTGTTGAAACAGGACATTTGGGCAGGACACCGTGCAGGGAAGGATCATTTACAAGTGCAAACCAACAGGACATCAGTTTGGGAGAGAAAGGAGAGAGGATGTTTAAAGATTTGATGCATGAATTATGAAAGCCTGAGTCAAGATTTTTTTCTTATTTGTTTTTAGTCTTCTTAGGGCATGAACACTTTTGTGAGTCTCCATACTTCTTTCAGGATGCAGGACTGGTATTACCATGTCATGATACTAGTATTAATATAATAATATGTTTTCAGCAACAGGAACTGACAGTCTCTGCATAAACCTCAATTTAGGGAGCAGCAGAGAGCACTCTAACAGCTGATATGCAATTCCACCATAGAAACCATTGCATTTAGGAGAAATGACTTTAAAACAGCTGTCCACTGTAGTGACCGCTATGCGCCAAAGGGTTAAAGATTTGTGAAGGTTTTATTGGTTGCAATTTTAATATACAGCCACTAGTGCAGGATGATGTCACTATTTAAAATTACAGAGAGTAGAAGTCACGTGAGGTCATTTCAAAGGGAATTTAAGTTAGTTAGTTAGTTAGTTAGTTAGTTAGTTAGATACTTTATTCATCCCGAAGGAAATTCACAGACATTGTGTAGTTAATTTTGTGAAACTTCCTAAAACAAAACTGAACTTTGGTAGTGTTAGGTTGCACGATTCCTGGGTCATGGACTCAAGTCTCAGTGAGCAAACATCTCCTAAAATAACACTTTGAGCACATACACAAGTGCAAACCAAGTGGATTATGACTATATAAATAACTGTACCCATTTTTTGAGATTAAACAGCTTCTCTCTTGCTTTTGACATTGGAGTTGGAAAGTAGATCCGGCAGGTCACGTCAGCAGGAAATTTCCACATAGTAGCCTATGTGGAAATAGCCTATTTAGCAGCCCAGGGGAGCACAGAGCAACTAATGAGATTTAACCACCATGTGGACTCATATCACACCCAGGAACTAGACAACACAACACTCTATCAAAGTTGAGTTTTACTCTCAAAACTCATGTGGTATTTCAATAAGAAAACATGCTTTGTGTTCGTCACTTGTAAAAATCTGACTGTGCAGATAAAAGGTTTTGGTGTAACCACAGCGATATGTTATCAAGCATCCTGCGTCTCAGCTCAGATTGTTGATGTGGTTAATTATTCTCCTCGGCTTGATATGTAAGAATCAACAGAGGAAAGCAGCGGCGGCAGGTCCTTCTCCTCCTGCATGGTGAAAGCAGACCAGCCGTGCAGCCTGCAGCCATGCTGGCCTTCATCCCACTCACACTCCTTGGCTGTCAGTGTGTCTGGGCCAGGAAGTCGGAGCCGTCCCTGAGCGAGGCCGGCCCGGGCTTGTTCAGAGGATCAGACAGATACGACTTTGCCATTGAGGTTCCTCCCTCAGGCTCTGAGTGTTTCTGGCACTTTGCCCACCAGAGTGGAAGCTTCTACCTGACCTACCTGGTAAGAAAGCCTGAATGTTGCCACCCTGCACGCAAGGGTAGAAATATCTAAAGACAAATAATCAAATCAAAGTAAATGGCTAATAGTAGACTAGTTTTTTGTGCACTTTCAGTCAGTAATTTCAGTTTTACTTAAGCGCTTTTGAAGTCCTGTTTTTAGCTAAAGTAACTTTACATTTTACAGTGACATTTTAGCTCACATCCATTATAGAGAATGTCTTTTGTGGGCTGCTCATAAATAATGCAGAATAGGTCATTCTAACCTTGTTGAGTGCACTTTGCAATCAATAATCGGTGCAAAGAAGGCCCTTATTTTCCAAATTTGACAATTAAAGGAATCCAGTTTGTCCTTAGTGCTTTCCTATATTTAAAAAATGCAAGGATAACATGTAACATTGTTTTCTTCTCCAATAAGTAACTCAGTGACTGTTACTCTGAGTATATATACAGTATTAAAGAAGCTTTTTTTGTTTTTACTTAAACAGATTTTTACACCAGTATTTCTACCCAAGTATCAGCAAAGTAGCAGTACTTCTACTTGTTGTGGACATTCAACTACTTTTCCACTGGTTGTCATCTTTTCTGCATTGATAAAACACATTTTAAAGCTGCTGGGCTCTTAACGAGCATAAGATACTACACTCAAGGTGCTGAGGTCTAGACCTTTAATAAACACCGTGCCTCTCTGGATTATCAGACTGACTTTTCAAGGTGAACCAGTTCGACTCTCAAACATGTTTGAGTCGTGTTATCCATGTCTAATTTAGCATCAATCAGTGTACGCACAACATGTTCTTACTGCGCTTTACATATGCTTCATGTGTTTCATACAATGTGCCAACAAAGTCCAACTTAATTTCAAAAACAGCATCATGACAAAAATAAAGTTACAGGCAAAACAACATGTTTGTTTGTCTGTATGTGCATAATAATGAGCAGCATTGCTAAACTGAACTTCTCTGTGTATAACAATCCTGTGAATAAACTGTGTTTGAGTATTTTAATACATGCCTCCTACATTTTTGTCTTGCTTAAAAGCACTTCCAAAATTCAGTTCTACTCAACTTTACATTTCCACTGAACACAAGAGCAGAGGGGGAAACACACTCACAAGAAAAAAACTCAGTCCAAATAGGAGTAAAACAAGACAAAGACTTTTTGACTGTGGGGACGCAAAGAAGAACTAATGCACCTGTGTGTGTGTGTGTGTGTGTGTGCGTGTGTGTGTGTGTGTGTGTGTGTGCGTGTGTGTGTGTGTGCGCACACAGGTGCAGTGGGTAACAGGGATGGCCAATGACCACCGGCTCTTTGTGACCATTACTTCACCGGATGGCTCTCTCATGGCTTCAAAACACGACGCCATTGGTCAAATTAACTTCCAGACCGAGGTCACAGGTAAATGACGAACAAGTAGAACAGAGTCTTGACTAACATTTACTCCAGTATCAAAATGGCACTGGGAATCCTTACAGTGACCAAGCTGATCACATCTTTGTATTATCACTGATTTTCATATGTCTCTTTATCTACCTGCATTCTGCCTGCACTGTCTTTGGGTCTTTTTTTGTCTGACACAGTAAGGCCAGAGGAGGGAACAAAACTACACTAGCGATGTTTTTAGCCTTGATGGCAACATCTCCAGTTGCAAAAACATGTTAATCCACAAATAAGACGTTTTGACATGTGGCCATGACATTCTTAACTGTGATGATGCCAATTCTACCAGCAACGATGACATTTCTACTCCATAATGCACTCTGTGAACTTTCTTGCTCATGAAACATTTTACATTGGTGCAAATACACAGTGGTTGTAGTGAGCTGAACCATCCGTTTGTACTACTGCAACATTGAAAATGTTTCCTTATCTGCTCTGATGCTAACTGCAGCTTTCTCCTGGCAGGTTTTTACCAGATGTGTCTCGGGAACCACAACAAGAAGTTCGGAGGCGTCAGGGTTTTTCTGAACTTTGGCGTCCTGTACGAAGGTTTCGAGGAAGTGAACAGAGAGCTGGAAGAGGAAGAGAAAGTCTTGAACACCACTCTGGCCAGTATCAAGGTGTTCCTTCAAGTTTAATTCACTTAATTTATGTATTCTTATTTATATTGTGAATCACTTTAATCACCCAAGCCCAGCACAAGAAAATCCAGGCAGAGGGCAGAGTCTCTGCAGATACACACCAACACACACTTCCAGTAGCTCAGAAGTGATTATTGAGAGGGATTATTTTGTCTGAGTCCTTACATTTTTTTTTTTTAGGAGAATCCTCATTCTGCCTTTAAATAGGATTTTTGATTATTTCAGCATCTAAAACTAATTATAATCATAATAATGAAGAATAAATGTTTAAGTACACAGAAAAGGTACTCAGTTACAGCGAGGAGAGTGACTGTAAATTGTTGGTTTTGCCTTTAACAACAGTGCGCTGTGTTACACGCTGTGTGTTTGGTGTAGGAGAGCACCGGGAGGCTGCAGGTTCAGATCTTCCACATGTGGCGCCACTACAACTTCGCCCGCATGAGGAAAGGGAAGGACCACTACCTGCTGCTGTCCAACCTCAACTACGTCTCCTGGTGGTCGGCGGCCCAGAGCGTCGCCATCCTGCTGTCGGGATACTTTCAGGTCTTCTTCCTCAAGAGACTCTTCTTCACGGACTCCACCAGGCCGCGATGCTGAGTGCAGAACACCACTGCCATGTCAGGAGATTTTTTAGGGAAGCACGATATTGTATTTTTTGTCGATATCTGATTTTTTCCAATTCTTTTGGCCAATTACGATACAAATATATGCACATATTTTTTCCACCAAAATTGCAGAGAACATCAAGTCTCCCCTGTAGTGAAATTAACATTTCATTTTGCCTCCTCTTATTGTGAAGGCTCACTGGAAGATGCAGATATAAAAATACAACACTTTTCAAAATGTACACATTCTCAGCAAAATATGAAAACTACTTCAACTTAGGTTATGTAAATCATGCCATACTTATTTTTATATAGCATTTTCTTTAAACAAAACTGTCACAATACTGTTTGACATATCAACATGTCATATCAGCAGGAATATTCATTTCTGGCCAATATGATATTTCATTTTAAAGCTGATATTGACTGATACAGATGATGTGCTGATTATTGAGCATCCCCAGACATTTTTATACTTTTACTTTTTAAGGATAATACCAGAGTGTTACACAAAGCAAGATAATCCATCACTTTCTGTAATAAACTTCCTGTTTCCTCCTCATTTCATGGTGAATTCTGTGTTGAGTGTTTTCATCTGCTTGTCGCTGCTTCCTGTTAATCAGCTGACAGCCACAGGAAGAAATGGGAGTCTCCTCCAGGAAATAATCCCTTATCAATATTGTTTTTAAATCCTGAAACTTTCTTTGCAGATGTTCGGGTTGAAAACAGTTAACATTAACCCCAAATAACGATTTCAGTTTTGCCACATCTGGTTGATTTATGGATTAATCAAAAAATGTTTGGCATTTCCAAGGAGCAAAGGCTATCATAATAGTTGTCTGCTGCACAAATTCATTTTTTTCTGGTTTCATAAATTATATTGTACGTCATATGCCCCATAAACTGTAATTTGTAAACTGTGTTGGAACTGCAATCCAGGCACTCAAACAACTGTCAGGGAACAAGGACCATAATCCAAGGGCATGGTTTACAAATCCGTCTGAATGGATTCATAATTTGAGAGCACAAATTATAAACCGCGCACACAGATTTATATACTACTACATATTTACACATGGGTCTTTTTTGACCCATGAGAGCCTCTGTAGCAGGCTGAATAAGTGATGTGACTAATGATTTGTTGTGAGACTGAGACATCAGGTGATGGTGCAGTCAGCTACTTCCACACACAGCACTTAGAAGGGTGCGTTTGATTTACTGTTCCCGTCCTTGCCAAATCTGTGGACTGTTTGACTATTCAACATGTCATTTGCATTGGGCAAAGACTGACCTTAATACTAATGTATGTATACACTAATGTATACTGTATACGTAATCTATAGCAACAAAATATATAAATATTAATAAAAATAATGAGAATATGAAAAAGGAAAAAGGAAACTATGGCACAACAGCTGGATTGCATTGGATTAGATTGTGCCGGTTGAGCTGATGAAGTGGCCACAGAGTGTATATTAATGTTTTACAACATTAAGTAGGGGGACAGAAGGATAGGTTTTCATACTAATTCACTAAAAAGTGTTGTTTTATTTGATGGTCTTGCTGTCTTGATATTTGGCTTTTGTGTCCTTAAAAAAACTGGCAACATTAAAAGCCAGGTGGCCTTGCCCCTGAAATGATTAAACTTCAAGCCTGGATAAGGGTATAGGTTAGGCTGATAAGTTGTTGCAAAGCTGAACCTAAGTTAATTATCAACATTAGGACTGCTAATTAACATTGTGACTAAACTGATATTGTATTTTCACGCTGTGTTAATGAGGTCAAATAATAGGAGTCTTCCTCTGTGTCTCTGCTTCATGGCCTGCAGCAAAGTGTGTGTGTGTGTGTGTTTGTGTGTGTGTGCTGTGTCAGTGTGGAGTGAAAATCCTTTAGAGGGGAAGCAGAGGAATAGGGAAGTGCTGAGCTGCTGTGGGAGGGACTGAAGGGCAGAAAGTCCGAACCTTAGTTTCATTTTGTCAGCCACAGCCCTGGGTCGACACCGGCAGCTCGTATTGACATCCTCTGCAGGTAAAAACTCTCTAAAATCTCTAAAAGCTCTCAGTGAAACTCTGATAGCAGTTTCTCATGTTTCCTCTTCCTGTTGAAATCTGGGTTAGGCTGCTGAGGCTGCAGTTTGAATGGAAACTGTGTGATAAAAAGGAGTCAGTTGTGATCCAGCACACAGACAGCTGGACGTCTTCTCTGAGCTGTAGCGCAATGCGCCATTCATGAGAAACATTTATGTGGTGTAACCCTGCATGGCGCCCCACCCTGAGGTGTGATCCGTCTGTAGGTGCAAACACAAAGACAAGTCAGAGCTCGCCCTCTTCTGAGCACAACAGTCGAAGTTACTATTGTGAGCACACGAGCGAACACAGTTTTGGAATTTTGTTCAAGACTTGACGTTTCCAGATCATTTTTTGATGTAACAACAAACCAGGTGCAGTTTTTGGTTCTGGTACAAAATCATTACAGCCCTAGCTTGGTTATAACCAGCTCGAGGTGTAATTCAGTGTGAATCAAGTTGATCTCAATTCAGCTCAGCTCCTCAAATCTGTTATATCAAGTTCTGCTCAGTTCACATCACTTCACTGCCACTCACTTCAACCAGAATCATTTCTCACTGAGCTTTGGTTTATTGTGCTCTGTCCCCTCCAGTTCGTCATGGATGTTATCGATCCCATCCTGTCCATCGCCTCATCCATCTACAGCCTCTGTGAGCAGGTGAAGGCCAACAAGAAATCCTGCCACAGCATCGCCCAGCGGGTCCACGCCCTGCAGGATGTGGTGGAGGCCATCAGGCGGAGTGAGTCGGCCCAGGCCTGCCCCGTTGTGGGCAAATCTCTGCGTGAGCTGCACATCACACTGATCTCAGCGCAGGATCTGATCAAGAAATACACCTCAGACAAGTTCTTGATGCGCATGCTGAAGACCTTCCGCCACAGAGATGACTTTGCCGAGGTGAACTGCCGCCTCACCGACAATTTCCAGGTTTTATGCGGCGCTCTGCAGGTTGACCAGCGCAACAAGCTGGGCCAAGTGTTTGATGAGGTGTCCCGAAAGGCGCAGGATGAGGTGGACAGGAAGCAGGATGACGAAGAGCTGAAGAAATGTAAGGGGAAACTTTTATTTTCCTCTGTGTGCAGAATGTGCAGTGAGGTCACATGGTTCATCTCAGTATGTTGGGTTATGGTGCTCTCTGTACCTCAGCCAATTTTCTTTACACTAAAGCCAATTTTTACTTCTGCATTTAAGTATCACTATCACTGTGTCACTTGGAGAGTCTGTGTGCAGATCACTGAAAACACAAAACAGCAGTGTCAAAATTTTGTTAATTATGCGCAGATGAAGCACAAATAAAAACACGAGCATTAAACATTTATTATACATTATTTTTTAAAAAGCCAATTCTTTGTGTTTTGGAGATTTCTCCCCATCACTTCAGTGACATCTGGAAGTCTTTATTATTTGGTTGTGATATGGTATTAAATGACCATCAGAATATATTTGCAAACTTCCACACCTTGTCCACTAGGGCTGGGACTATATGCTTATCTCACAATTTGACACTATTACAATACTTGGGTGCTGATTTGATACGTATTGAAATCCTTAAGTATTGTGATCTGATAATATGATTTATTGCGATTTCTGCTATTTGAATTATCCTCTGTTCTGGAAATTGCTCAGAAACTCCCTCTTATTGTCAATAAACCTGGAAAACCAGATATCCTTTGAATGCCCTCGATCTCTAGTTTGTGGTTGTAAAGTATGAAGCTGTGATTATGCTGGATGTCACTAGAGGTCATTTTATACAGTGATGTCAAGCTTCGAAACATGGTCTCGCTACAATGAAATGTAATGATACCCATAGAACCCATTTTCATTCAGGTATCTGGAGGTGAGAGGTCAAGGGACCCATTTGAACGCAGTCATGCCAGCTTTTTCCTGACCAAATTTAGTCCAACTTTGGAGTGATATTTTGAAAGAAACCAGCATATTTACTCTACATCGATGCAAGAATTTAAAGCATTTATTAATAAAATGTTAAAAAGTAATCAGGTTACTTTTTCCTACTCTGTCATATCTTAGAATTAAACTGTATATGTTAGAGTTATGATTTTTTCCCTCTCAAACATGCAACTATTACTCAAAAACTTATAATTTAGACATTTTTATGTGTCAGGAACAAGCTTCCCTGGACCCAAGCAACAAGTTTCCTGTTAACTGATAGCTGGGTGACTTACAACTGATAATTTATGGCACTGACCAAATGTTATTATTGCATTTCTGAAGTTGTGTGGTGAAGCATGAATAAGAAACTAGTATGACTGGGTTTGGTGTTTGGCTTGCTTGAGTATCATCAGATTAACATCTGGCGTGTTTGTCTGTTTCTCAGTGTTACTGGGCTGCATAGACCAAATGGAGAAGATCGTGGAAAACAGTGAGTAAAACATCGGTCAAGTCAATTTATTTATAAAAGACATTATAATACATACATACATTCAATGCGTTTTCTTTATTTTCATGACTATTTACATTGTAGATTCTAACTGAAGGAATCAAAACTATGAATGAACACATGTGGAGTTATGTACTTAACAAAAAAAGGTGAAATAACTGAAAACATGTTTTATATTCTAGTTTCTTCAAAATAGCCACCCTTTGCTCTGATTACTGCTTTGCACACTCTTGGCATTCTCTCCATGAGCTTCAAGAGGTAGTCACCTGAAATGGTTTTCACTTCACAGGTGTGCCTTATCAGGGTTAATTAGTGGAATTTCTTGCTTTATCAATGGGGTTGGGACCATCAGTTATGTTGTGCAGAAGTCAGGTTACTACACAGCCAACAGCCCTATTGGACAACTGTTAAAATTCATATTATGGCAAGAACCAATCAGCTAACTAAAGAAAAACGAGTGGCCATCATTACTTTAAGAAATGAAGGTCAGTCAGTCCGGAAAATGAAAACGAAACTGGCACACATGAGGACCGACCCAGGAAAGGAAGACCAAGAGTCACCTCTGCTTCTGAGGACAAGTTCATCCGAGTCACCAGCCTCAGAAATCCCAAGTTAACAGCAGTTCAGATCAGAGAGCAGATAAATGCCACACAGAGTTCTAGCAGCAGACCCATCTCTAGAACAACTGTTAAGAGGAGACTGCGCCAATCAGGCCTTCATGGTCAAATAGCTGCTAGGAAACCACTGCTAAGGAGAGGCAACAAGCAGAAGAGATTTGTTTGGGCCAAGAAACACAAGGAATGGACATTAGACCAGTGGAAATCTGTGCTTTGGTCTGATGAGTCCAAATTTGAGATCTTTGGTTCCAACCGCCGTGTCTTTGTGAGACGCAGAAAAGGTGAACGGATGGATTCCACATGCCTGGTTCCCACTGTGAAGCATGGAGGAGGAGGTGTGATGGTGTGGGGGTGTTTTGCTGGTGACACTGTTGGGGATTTATTCAAAATTGAAGGCACACTGAACCAGCATGGCTACCACAGCATCCTGCAGCGACATGCCATCCCATCCAGTTTGCGTTTAGTTGGACCATCATTTATTTTTCAACAGGACAATGAGCCCAAACACACCTCCAGGCTGTGTAAGGGCTATTTGACCAAGAAGGAGAGTGATGGAGTGCTGCGGCAGATGACCTGGCCTCCACAGTCACCGGACCTGAACCCAATCCAGATGGTTTGGGGTGAGCTGGACCGCAGAGTGAAGGCAAAGGGGCCAACAAGTGCTAAACACCTCTGGGAACTCCTTCAAGACTGTTGGAAAACCATTTCAGGTGACTACCTCTTGAAGCTCATGGAGAGAATGCCAAGAGTGTGCAAAGCAGTAATCAGAGCAAAGGGTGGCTATTTTGAAGAAACGAGAATATAAAACATGTTTTCAGTTATTTCACCATTTTTTGTTAAGTACATAACTCCACATGTGTTCATTCATAGTTTTGATGCCTTCAGTGAGAATCTACAATGTAAATAGTCATGAAAATAAAGAAAACGCACTGAATGAGAAGGTGTGTCCAAACTTTTGGCCTGTACTGTACATAAATAAATAAATAAAAATAGATGTTCACCAAAGTGCTGTGCAGAGTTTAAAAAAACATTAAAGATAAAAGGATATAAATGAAAACATATAAAGTTAGAATAAATTAAATAATGAATTAATGTAAATAAATGTAATGAATGTAATAAATGTAACATTAATAAATGTATTGTTGTTGTTAATGCAGCTTTAAAGTAATTTCTTATCAGCTCCCTCTCTTCCTTTTATTAACTCTGTTACTTACACATCAATGATGATGCAATTTATTTATTTTAATAATAATTTACAAGCTTCTGTCAAAAATAGTCCAGCCAACACTTTGGCCATAGAAACACCTGTACCTGCTGGATAATCAATTAGAATGAATAATCTTCTTTAAGCTACTCAGTATCTTTGTACGAACATAGATCTCAAGCTTTGTGTAAGAAAATGTTATCTGTCAACTTGTCTCTGTGGACACCTTCTGGATTCTTTTCAGAGTGTTGTGCATGTCTTTGCAGTAAACAAGCCCAGTATCACTAGTTGCGGCATCCGAGAGATAAAACTGGATGAGCTGGAATTCAGCTTCCCCAAGAAGCCCTTCTTCACAACGTCCACCTCAGAGGTCTACAAGGGAAAGTACTGCGGCTTCACTGTGGCCATCAAAAAATACACTGAGCCACTGAGCCACACACCAAGGTCTGTGGCTCTCCTCATCCCACAGGGGAATGTTTCATGTCAGTGAACAGTTTTGGCTCACATTTCTGTCCAGTGCAGAAACCCAGACCACTAAAACAGTCTGTTTAAAGCTAGGCAGCCAAAGTAGTTAACTGGTCAAATCAGCCACCGTGATGGCCTATTTACTACAATTTACACATATTTTACATCGTAACAAATCATTTTGCAAATCACAAGGGTGTACTGAGCACTTCACGACATACACTGTACTAAAAATTTTCAAATAGGAATTTTTGGTTGAAACAGGCGCCTTCTAATATTCTGCATCTGCAGCTAACAAAGTCCTAAACATTCATAAACCACACAACTGATAATCAGCTGTGTAAAGGAAAATGTTCCTCCAGGACTACTTTAATTGGCAGAGGGAGCATTTCTCTCAGCCCCCAATTTCAAGTCATCAAAACACAACAGTGCTGCTGCTTTTAGGAAAACTAATGTGGAGGACTTTATTTCAGTGATAGAAAACTGTGAAGAAAGTCTTAAGTCTCTGAAAGTTCCTTTTCATATTGTAGTGAAATGAATGGAAACCAGTGGCTAGAGAAAAGGGAGGAAAATGATATCACAGTTCTAAAAATACCACTGCTTGCTTCGGGAAGAGATTAGCAGAAAAGTTACATTTATACATCTTGTAGACATTAAAAATGGAACATCACTGGCATGGCTGTAGTGAACAGACCTCCCCATGCACAGCCAGTATTTTCAAGCAAGTGCTGATCAGTAGCAAGGAAATCTCAGTGAAAACAAAATAAACAGCCACACACTGAAATAACTGTACTGTAACAACGCGTTTCACCCGTTGCTTCCTCAGGTACAACCAACCATTATCATTGGTATGGTCCTTTAAACCAGAAAAAGGAAAATATTCCCCCTACAACAATACCTGGAGGCACCTCCAGGGGGCAACTTTTAGCACTAAAACTGGGCTAGACAGTAAAATGAATAGAGATCAGTAGGATGTGGAGGAATAAAAATACAGGAGGTTATTCAGGTTAAAGATCTTTTATTCAAAGACTTAAATGTTGTCTGCTGCAGAGAAGACCAAAAATTCGAAGTAGGCTATGTCATTGGATTATATAGACAGAAATTACACAAACTGCTCTGGCACCAGCAAATCTCTTCCTTTAGTTAATATGATATCTTAATTAAGCATTATGCGATTATACAACTATTACCAACAAAATAAAATGTATAATCAAAATGTATTCATACTGTGGGTATTTCGCTGCCAAAATGTGAAAGTTTTTTTTTGCTAGTAGGCCTATTCTCTCCGTTTCAGTGGAGATCTGAGAGATCTGACGTTAACTAGTCCGTGTCAGCCAGCCAACTTGGACTTACCATGTTTTCTAGACATCGTGATTTCCCAAAACTGAATAAATACCACAGATAGATAGCAAAAAACTGCTCTGATAGCTCAATCATGTTGTTACTAGAATATCCGCTGGGAAAAAATATTTTTTTCATGGACTGATAGTTATACTTCTGCCGACTTCTCAGTCATTTTTAATCTAACAGGTGCCGTGACAGCGACTCAGCAGCATAGCTGATCTTTAGTCTATCTACAACCATGTTATATGAACAGTTAGGCTATATTTAAATATAGGCTACTGCTTTCCAGTGTCGGCACCACAACAAACAATCTTTTCATAAACTCACCGGCAGATGTTTTATTTCAGCTGGCGGTGTGTCACTCCAGTTTAACGTCAGCTCCGATTAATGTGGCTAAGCAGCAAAAGTAACAGTAGGCCTAAACAGTAACATTAAGACTGAACAGAGTTATATAATTTCAACCCCACCTTTCAGGGGCTTTTGCTAATCACCTTTTCAGGCTGTTATCAATTTACCTCTGAAATAAAGACCACAGTTTTCACAGATGTGTTGCTTTATTAAATGTTCACTTCAGTGTACAGATGCAAACAAATTGACAAATTAATTCAATCAGTGGCCTAGGCAACTCATAAAGACTAAACAAATTAATAACGATTAATAGGCTAATTAATAACTGATAACATTAACACATTAATAACAAGAAAAAAGCTATAGCCGCACATCTCCGTGGAAAATCTTACAGGTACTGTCCGTGGTGCTGACTCCGCATTTCATTCTCTATTGTAGAAATTAAAGCTCCATAAAATTCACGGAGGATCTTGTTTAGCTCTTCTTTCCTGACAGGTGAGAAATCAGCTGTCTGCCCGGTGTTTTTCAGGTAGTCTTGTAGACATTTGACGGCCCAAGACGTTGACCGGGCCGTACCGGCTTCATTTCCTGACCTCTCCAGCTGATCCAGCTCTTCACTCGTCACTCTCGCGTATCTCTCCTTTTTCTCTTCTGTCTTGTCTTCCTCGTTCAGCCGTTTATCCAAACTTAGGTCGCCAAATAAATCAAAATTGACAACAAAACGGTCCAATATGTAGACTAACAAAGTTGACAGCGGCTTTTGATGCGGGTTTCCAGTGAAACGTTTCTTGTTGCCATGGAAACCACACAGACTCGGGCAATAACATTGCCGGGCGGAGTAATATTTTCAGTGAAGAGGTTTTTTTCATTTGAGCACGGCTAGCCGTGCTCAATTGCTCATTTGAGCACATTCTAAACATCTGATTGACCAATCAGATTGCTCGGTCGGATCTACGTGTTGTATAATGGCTCTTAAGCCATGGCCCAATGACTGTGATCAGCCCCCCCCTTCCTCATACCAGACTTCCCAGAAACCAAAGACATACTCTGCCAAAAAACCCTGCTCTGCTCTTCTGCGAAGTTGATGACAGCACCCTGACATCAATCACTTTATAACACTAACTCTAATGACTTTGTTTGCCTAAGATCACGCTGGTCTCATGGGTGTTTTGTGTCAAACTGAGTGTTTTTCTCTACCAAGCTGAAACAATCCGCTTGGCTCATTCTGTTTAAGGCATAATGACTCTAAGTTACCATGAATGGACACGAACATCTGAACAAAAAACAGTAAAAATGAAACTACTTTCTCCCCTATAGTGAGGTGCGGAGTGTTTTCTGGAGTGAAGTTGAAACAATGAGACGCTTTGAGTCGCCCAATATCCTGCGAATGTTCGGCATCTGCGTGCGGGAGGATAAAGGTGAGTGAATTCAGGATCAGTCCAGTTTTAATGCTGTGTTAAAGGTGCACTACACAGTGTTTTAAATCACATATTGATCTTGGTAATCAAATTAATCTTGGTATAATCTCTGATCGTAAATGAGATCATGGTGCAGACGACTGTCAGCCTCTCTCTCCCAGCAGTGATACATTACCCCATTTCCTATCAGCCCTATTAACCCCCCCTAAACTGACCTATAGGTACCACTGTGTTAAATTTTAATGTGTGCCGTAAAATTTTCCAAGTGTGTAGCACAAAAAATTTTAATGTTTACACGTGGGACTTCAAGCTGTAGCCAATCACTTGAGTGAGTCAATAATAACTATAATGCCAATTCAATAAGGAAGTGACATATGATGGCAAGTTGCCATTTAGGTCTTTTTAAATAAATAGAAGCAATGCATGTCACATCTTACTGTTAGAGACAGCCACCCAACCTTTCCATACAAGAAACAATGAATCGATCCTCCCCCCAATTCATACAATCACTTGATCCAGGATAACATTACTCGTGCCCATCCCTAGTTGGAAGCGATTTTTCCACTGGCCTGTCATTCCTTCCACCATCTGCCAGTACCAGAACCAGAAGCTTAAGCTGAATTTGCTCTAAAAGTAAAGTGCCCTCTACTCTTCCTGTTTTGTGCTGTAAAGGAACACAGCAGATTTCCTGATTGATCCCACCTGCTGACAAACTGGAGAATAAAGAGTAGAGGCTGACAGAAGCTGACAAGCTGCTCACTGATGGTGTTAACAATGCTAATGTGTATGTATCAAAATTAATGTGATTAAGACTTATTGATGTTACATACGTGGCACTCCTAAGTTCTATGTGATGCCCTCTCCCACTGCCTGAAGGACCAAACCCACAGTTCCTCCTCATCATGGAGTACTGTGAGAAGGGAAGCCTCAGACAGGTTCTGGACTCGGGATGCCAGCTGTCCTGGAGCACGAAAGCTTGTATGTGTCTGGATGCTGCGCAAGGACTCTACAGGTCAGTCTGCAACTACATCGTTTTTATTGATTTTATGTGATATGTGTTGTTATGTGTTAAGCCCTGATGAAATAAAATAACACTAATTTAACATAAAATAAAAAAGGAACTTAGTACAAGTACAATAAAATGAAATGAAATTAAAACAAACTGTCAACCTCTGAGAGAGATTGATATTATAGGTTTTACATCTGTGCTCTCATAACTCAGTGAGACAGAGAACAGAACAAAGTGCCACTAAAAACATATATGAAAATATAAAGACACAAAAAAATGTGTTAAAATCTAAGACATATCACCTGGTTCAGAGCAAGGTTATTATAGTTATGCATTTTTCATTAGTTTTTATTTTTATTTAGTTTTGCCTTTTTTTCAATTTCAGTTTAGTTTTAATTTGTTTTTAAATCAGGTTTGTCATTTGGTCTTTATTTTTAAAAAACTGGTTAGTTCTAGTTTTGTTTTTATTAGTTTGAGTATTAGTTTTAGTCTTTTTTGTAATACAGGATATTTGTCAAAGGTGAGAATCAAAAAGTAAAAAAAAGTATTGTATAATAAGAACTCAACAAAATATAACATCTTTTTCCTCTGTAATTTCAGTTTGTTTTAGTTAGTTTTATAAACACACAATACAATTTCAGCTAGTTATAATTTTTTTGGGGTAAAGCCTTATCTCTATTTTTACTTCAGTTAACAAAAATGTTTTTCACACTAGTGTCTGTGTGTTGTCTCTGTGCTTTAGCGTATTAGTTATCCTCAGTGATGATGTACTGATGAGCATCACCTTCTTCTCTTAGACTGCACCATACAGAGGAAAAATCTAAGGTTCATGGATGCATCAACAGCAGCAAGTTCCTGGTGGCTGAAGGCTACAGAGTGAAGGTACTCAACAGGGGTGTAACAATCAGTCTGGATCAATATATCGATGTAATGATCAACAATCCAATATAATCAATACTAACTGAAAATATCGATCCATTTCGTCATCTCAGAGATACACCTTTAGTTTGAAATTCCCATGGCACAACTGTGTAACCATGTTGGTTCAAGCACACCACCTTCCTAAATGTTGAAATAGCGCCCGCACCAGGCACGTAACAGCATCTAGCAGCCAAGAAAAAGACAATAAGGATCTACTCGGCTCTCTGGAATATATCAACAGTGTCTGTACAAGATAAAATACTCAGTAAACATGGCAAACCTGGCCAAGCACCAAAAACAGAAATACAACATTGTAATGTAACTGACTGTGTTAAATGGGCATGATGATATTATCTCATATCGATTGTATGTCCCTGAATCAAATCAAATCAAAATCGTATCAGGGCAGACTGTGATATAGACAAATATCCTGTCATGGTCCAAAGAATTTATATAATATCGTATTGTGTTAAAATTTGTGATTTATACCCCTGGTGCTGAAGCATCTCAACCTTAAGTGCTATCTGTCCAGCCAGATAGTTTCTGTGCAATTTGGCAAGGTTCCTAATTCCTTCTTTTATATTTCGAGTGTACTGCACCTTTAAATGCTATTCCTTTACTAATTCATTTATCATGTGGTGGATTTTTCACTTTCGAGTTTAGAATGGAAAATTTTAAAGTTTTAAATTTACCGTAAGTATAAAAGTTATCTTAGTGTCTGTCCATCAGAACTGGCAATCTGTTCAGGTTGTCTTACACCCAATGTGTGCTGGGACTGACACCAGTCTTTCACCACCCAAGAAAGGAATTATGAATAATCATAAATAATCCTGGATGTTTTTTTTTGTTTGTTTGTTTGTTTTGCTGTTGTTGTTTTTGGTACAGCTGGGTGGTTTAGAACTGGCCAAAACAGAGACATCGCTGAAGAAGAAGAAGCCAGTGAAAAACAAGATCAGCTCACTGTGCTACATCTCTCCTCAGCAACTTAATGACATCAACTACAGCTATGACAAGCAGTGTGAGATGTACAGGTCAGACACGACAAATACAGTAGTGGCACTTACATGGATGATATTTTCTTCAACCTGACAGAAATCATTCAGATTAGAGATTCCAGCTTAACTGTTTGCATAGATGCTAAATACAGTGATATGATAAAATGTGTGATTACATGTCCCAAAGCATTTAATCAGAATAGAACTTTTTTGACTTGTGCAAAGTGGCTCCGCCTGCTGGAAGCCATCTAATCTGCTGGAAATATAAATATAATATAATATAATATAATCCAGGGTAAATCATGTTCCCCAATGGACACGCTCCCATCAGGTCTGTAAAAATAAACCTGGCTGGGTGGTTTTGACATTTAGCCTTCTAACAGGCAGCCTTCAATCTTTTCCAGCAGCTGATGTTCCCCCGACATAGGGCAAACACGCAGAAAGAATAGATTTATTTCAGGTAGAAAGAAACAATCAGATGAAGCCATTACATGGTTATTAGGCACTAATATTTTCCTATTGAACAGATTATCAAAGGTTAACACCAGTCCTTTCAACCTGATTGAAAATTCCTTCTGATCGGGCCAGACTGGTCTGGTCTATTCTGATTGAGGCGGTTACATGAGGCATTTTTATTCCGACTGGGCTGATAATCTGATTATTAGTGAAATATTAGGGCCCAGGTAAACGCTGCTATTTTCAAAACTATTTTAACCCTCATCTGTCCAGGAAAGGTGGGCTGTTGGCTGGTTGGTTTGTTGACATTGCTGTTTCTCAACTCTATCGTGCCTCATTCCGTTCAACTCATTCATACTGGGAGCTGTCCAGTTCACCCACAGATGGTACAGCCTTTCTCAAGGGCACCTCAACCCCTGAGGGTCAATCTACTTAGGGAAGGCAGCTTGTTCATTATTCACTTTTCCCAGATATTCTCAGCCTTTCTGTAGATTCATTTTGGAGAATTTTCTGTCTCAGATCTGCTTTCCTAAGTTCCAGGCTGCCTCCAACTGAGTGTATGAATAAGTGAATGAGTTAGTGAATGAATGAATGACATGATGAATTAATAGATCAATCAGTCAATCCTCACTTTTCTGAATGCTTGTCTTTCAGTTTTGGAATCGTCCTGTGGGAAATTGCAACGTGTAAGAAACCTTTTGAAGGTGTGTATCTGCATATCAGCACCCACAACACAGACATAAGTAACTAGAGGCTGCTTAAAGGGAAATGCCACCTATTTTTAACAATGAATATGTCTATATCCACTGACATGTGCCATATGTCAGTGGATACTGTGTCATGACTATTTATTTAGGGCTAATTTAGCGTAATTTTATTGTTATATAAATAAGCTTTATTGTTAGGCTAGTATTAGGTTAGCTATGCAACCATTTTAGTTGCAGTCTGGACACAGTCTAGTGGCTCAGGCTTGGTTAATGTTCTAGAAAACCAATCAAATCAGGTCTGGCTTCAGATGAGAGAGAGAGAGAAAGAGAGAGACAGAGAGCACGAGAGAGAGAGAGACAGAGAGCGAGAGAGAGAGAGAGGGAGAGAGACATAGAGAGTGACTGAAGAGACTGCATCGACTCCACACAGGCCTCCGCCCCCAGAGTGTTACTTTTTTTCAGAAAGACAAACAGGAAAAGGCAAATATGTCTCTTGAAGATTCAGCAATATTCTAGGTTTTTTTTTTTTAAGTATTTCACTCCTAAACCACGCTAAACACCTGTTCACATTGCATTGTGCTGAAAATGGCATGTGCCAAAGTAACATCCAAGCTATATAGGATGGTCATGTGACCCAACCCAACCCAGCTGGACCCGGCATATCCAGGTCTTGAATGAATCACACTTTTCGCCTGTGATTTCAAAACTTCCTGAGGAATAGAGGAAGTTAGATTTCATCACCCAATATTATAGACAACTTTGTCTTTTAAGTAAACCACTATCCTCAACCACTATCCCTGCTTCTTTTCACTTTTTCCCCAGGTTGTTCACCTTTACAGATCTACCAGAAAGTATATGAACAGCGACTTCAAGAGGAGATTCCTGGCTGTCCTGCAGACCTGGAAGAACTGATCAACGCCTGCCGTGCCTTCGAAAGCTTTGAAAGGCCATCTGCTGGAGGTAAAACCACAATCTTACATCAGTCCCCTAATAAGTTTTTACTTTTACATTTAGGTGTACTGACTAACAGTGAGTGTGCATGTAGTTTTCCTCAAGCATACTGTGACACAAAACCTTTTAAGATATTTGATGTTTGTGGAGATAAAAATGTGGTCTTTACACAAGTGACTTACACGAGTCTCTTAAAAGCAAAATTCCACACTAAATCACTTCAGTACTATTAAAAAACAGGTAACAATAATAATATTAACAGCTTATTAGCATTATTATTAGCTAACAGCTAGGAATAATACCAATTATGTGTTAATGTTTCTTTTCCACAGTGCTGGTGGATAAACTGCGCAGCGTGGTGGAGAAGTTAGTCGAGAAATAAAACACTTCTTCCAGCTTATGTGTCAGCGGTACATCATGCTTCTGGTTGGCGGTTTTAATGAAAACTACTGTTGTGACCTGTTTGTTGAAAAAAAAAAATTTGAATTCAAAAATGTTTACAACATTAAAAGCCATGATCAAAAGCTATAGACTCAGATTTGTGCCAAAAACATCAAACATAACTTCCTCACTATCAAGCAAAAACATGAATTTAAGAGAGAAAAAAAACACAGAAGAAAAAAAGAGTCATCTCAAAATTAAAACTTATCACTTGCAAGCAAATTGTTTGTGTAACTTATTGCAATTCTGACTCAAACATCTTGCATGGGCAGGTTTTTTCAGGGGGTGCATTCCCCATTGGCCACTGAGTTTCTGAGTGACAGCTCAGTGTCCCAGACATTTTTCTTTTGGCGGATTGGACAACCTAAATGGTGGTACTGGGCATTCACTACTGATCTTCATTGGGTTCCTAAGAGATTAATAAAGTGACCTGATCTGGAGGTTGTGTTCTGTTGTTGTGTAAAGTTACAAGTAAAGCTAAGCCACTGATACTGAGGAAGTTTTGTTTGATCTTTTTGACACAAATCTGCTTCCATAAAAAGCTATCAAGATAACAACACACAGGCTAGCTAATCCTTCAGTTGACACTGATTTAGAAAAATCTGCCTTTGGACACTGTTCTCCAAATAGGCCTATTGAAGCTTTGTTCTCTGCTTGTCTTTGGTCACTTCAGGGATCTGACAAAAATTTTAAAAATAAATAAATGAATCTACCTGTGAGTGTTAATGTTGATCAGTACTCATAAGATTACATAATGTGTCAAGAATCTGATTTCTTGTGTGCACATAAACATGCTGAGGGGTACAGTGTGCCAACAACACTAGCTGATCACTGGGTCTTTGCAGCTTTTACCCTGCTGTGTGTGAATTTCCACCCATCATGCTCCTGACCATATTGACAAACCACACCCTGCCTTCACATGACTGTAAGAAATATCTGTGTGCATGAATGTGTGTGTTTGTGTGTGTGCAAAATGTGCATGATTTTTTTGTATGAATCCTTTCAATTTAGGGTATGAGCCATGAATGAATGAATCATTTTGTTAAAAAAAAAATGTGTGATTGGTTATATTTTGGTGTTGTTATTCATTAGTGATCATGGTGATTGTGGAGAGAGTTGGATTACACAGATATGGGCAGTGACAGTTGATATTAAGCACCTCTTCACCTGTGTGTGGTTGGTGGGAGAGAGGGTGAGTGGGTCACCGCATTTTTTGTTGACCACAACTAAGCTTACTTTTGATTGTTACGATTATTTTGATAAGAATTCTGTGCACATTATAATAAGCTGATGGGTCATTCCATGTCATTTCACCAAATTTCAGGACATCCCACGCATTTGGGTCTCAAAAAATTCTGAAAAATTCACCAGTTGTTCCTTATTTATCCAATAGGCACACTGTAAAATTTTAGTTTGCTCGGATGGATACTTTTTGAGATACGGCCAATTTAGTGAGAGGGTTATGTGTCGATTTTGGCACGATTTTTGTGCGTCCTTATTTTTCCTCCATTTTTAGGTGTCAGTATCTCAAGAACTACACAACACAGGAAACTGGAATTTGGTACGATGATACACCTCCACCTACTCTCTCGGAATATACAAAAACATCTGTTATACATCATAACTGTTAGGCATGCCAGCCCATGTTTGGGCCTTCAGAAAACAACTTTGTATATGCCCCAGCTTGCTGATTTTTTTCAGAGCTTTGAGATACATACATGGACTGTTCAAAGCATTAATGCTTAGATATATGCACTGGTTTCTGGATGGCAGCCTCTCCAAATCCAAAAAAAAAAAAAAGTTTTCATGTCAGATTTTCATTGGCCCATAACTGTGTGTGGGAATGTCTTAAAAAATCTGATCTCTGTTTTAATTTAAAGTTCAAAGCTTACTCTTTCTTGGGATGTAAAACAATTTTTCTTTATGCAAGTTCTTCATTTTTTTTTTTTCTAAATTGTCCATATCTCAGAAAGTATTCATCCGAGCAAACTAAAATTTTACCATGTGCCTATTGGATAAATAAGGAACTGGTAAATTTTTGAGAATTTGTTGAGACCCAAGTGCGTGGGCCATTTGTTAAAATGACAAGGAATAACCCCGATTCTTTCCAGGAATAATGGTCATTAAACCTATGGTGGATCTCAGTGAAACTTTATTGGTAATGCATCAGACAAACCAAACACCAGGCCCGATCTCAGCCTCTCAACAGCTTTTAGTTATTTTGTGATGTCACTACATTTCGTGTATCTTTCATCTTTTTCTATTTCATTAACTGCAAGAAGGCTAAGAAACCACACAAGCAAACATGAAGCTATAATCGCTATATTGCAAACAATATAATACTGGCTTGTATCATACAAGAATCTCACTGAATGTGTCAGAGCGCGAGGCTTTTTTTTTTTATGGCAGTCACATCCTAGAGCACAAAAAAACACGTCAAGGAGTTCATAATATTCTTCCATATTACCCCATATACTTTTTGGTAGGTCCTTTTTAGAGTCTCTGTACTGCTTCAGATTTTTTTTAACTTGTTGATAACTTGGTCCTGAGTTCTAACAAGCCCAGCCTTTGCAAATTATTCAGTAATTTTGAGACACAATTTACTTTCAATAGTATTCCCTTCCATCTTTTACAGAAATTCAGGAGACATCCAAATTCAAAGCAATAATTTTGTGTCTTCAGCAGACAAATACACTCTGATTTTGTCATCATCACTGTCTTTCCCTGTAGACTGATATAATCCTACTGTTCTTCTGGTCACGGTTCCCACTTCAGGCCAAATATTTTTTGGCTCCAGCTGGGAACCATCTTCTTGGGTTTTGAACCAATTTATTTTAGGTGGAAATGCCAAAAATGATTCAAAATTAGGTCCACAAAGTAGAAAAACAGTAGTACCCTGTTAACCGAAGAAGGACTATGAGTGTTCTCAGTTCAAATCGTCTCCCTGTAGTATGAAATAAAGAGCTCTTCTCCCCGTCGGGGAATTGAACCCCGGTCTCCCGCGTGACAGGCGGGGATACTAACCACTATACTAACGAGGAGACACAAAGGTGTGCTGGACTATGTCAGATCTCAGACGTCATTCATATTCCGATCCTTTTCTATTCATTGTTACAGTAAAGTTCCCAAATACTATGGATGCAATACACTTTTTGGCCACAATGTAAGAGTCTATGGGCTCCCAGCGCTGTTCTGATTTTTACCATGCTAGGAATAGAACAGAGCAAAAATCAAAATACCAACAGAGCAGGAAAGCGAATACATCGCACTGGTATTTACATGTTTTGAAACCACACAACTTAAATGGATGAGGCTGAAGGAGAAAGCAGTAGCAGCATCTGGCTAACACTTTGGCTAAGCCCCACACACAGGATATATTGCTTATCTGCTGAACAAGATGATATATTAACAAACAATGAAGTAGTAATTCAATTCCTGGCTGGTTTTGAACAGATGATTCACATTCACTGAACACAGGCTATTCTTGATGACTGATAAAAATCCCAATCATTTCTTCAGGAACTTGGTTTGATTAAACTTGTTCACAGAGTATTTTCAGTTCAGTTTCACACTTGGTCCAGTGTGAAAAAAAGAAAATAGGTGAGCTTTTCTCCCCGTCGGGGAATTGAACCCCGGTCTCCCGCGTGACAGGCGGGGATACTAACCACTATACTAACGAGGAGACACAAAGGTGTGCTGGACTATGTCAGATCTCAGACGTCATTCATATTCCGATCCTTTTCTATTCATTGTTACAGTAATGTTCCCAAATACTATGGATGCAATACACTTTTTGGCCACAATGTAAGAGTCTATGGGCTCCCAGGGCTGTTCTGATTTTTACCATGCTAGGAATAGAACAGAGCAAAAATCAAAATACCAACAGAGCAGGAAAGCGAATACATCACACTGGTATTTACATGTTTTGAAACCACACAACTTAAATGGATGAGAAAGCAGTAGCAGCATCTGGCTAACACTTTGGCTAAGCCACACACACAGGATATATTGCTTATCTGCTGAACAAGATGATATATTAACAAACGATGAAGTAGTAATTCAATTCCTGGCTGGTTCTGAACAGACGATTCACATTCACTGAACAGAGGCTATTCTTGATGACTGATAAAAATCCCAAATCATTTCTTCGGGAACTTGGATTGATTAAACTTGTTCATCACAGTTTACAGAGTATTTTCAGTTCAGTTTCTCACTTGGTCCAGTGTGAAAAAAAGAAAATAGATGAGCTTTTCTCCCCGTCGGGGAAATGAACCCCGGTCTCCCGCGTGACAGGTGGGGATACTTATCTGAAGAACAAAAGTCAAAGCATGTAAAAGTCAATCATTAGTTTAATGGATTTGCAGTGTTTCCCACACGTTACACTTGGATGGCCTGCCCAGGAATATTAACGGGCGCCCATGTAAAATTTAACCAATTCAGGGTTTCCCATTGGCATCACAGTTCCACATCACCCCTACCTACTTCCTTTAGTGGTACTATCAACAAGTAACCAGCACTTACGTTTGCTGACACAATAGTCGAGCTATTTGGTACCTTTATGACACCTTAACTGCCTCGCTACTACAAAGTATTGGACACAAAGACACAAGTTGTATTTTTGAGACAAGCAAAACTGATGAGACCAGCAGAACCAGCATAATTAGAGACAAGGAACAGCCATGGTGGTGACCAACACCCACTAGGAACAAGCTTGACTTGCCAAGAATGCAGACATAGCTCTCACTGCAGTTATACAAGGGCTAAATGCCCTGCAGAAGCGAACCTTGTACCCACACTCCCGCTCATCCCCCACAGAACCCCTTGGGAGACATGGTTGTAAGCCTTCTCCAAATCCACAAAACATATGAAGACTGGATTGTCAAAGTCCCATGATCCCTCCAGTATCTGTGCAAGGGTGAAGAGCTGGTCCACTGTTCCATGGCAAAGAGGGAATCTGCATTGTTCCTCCTCAATCCGAGGTTCAACAGTCGGCCGGAGTCTCCTTTCCAGCACCCTG
Organism: Myripristis murdjan; assembly: GCF_902150065.1. Classification (NCBI taxonomy): domain Eukaryota; kingdom Metazoa; phylum Chordata; class Actinopteri; order Holocentriformes; family Holocentridae; genus Myripristis; species Myripristis murdjan. Next base: position 32,999,362 of record NC_043985.1, read on the forward strand.
GAGTAAGCTTTCCTAGGGAGGCTGAGCGGTGTGATACCCCGATAAATGGAGCAGACTCTTCAGTCCCCCTTTTTAGAAATGGGGACCACCACCACTATCTGCCACTCCATGGGCACTGTCCCTGACCTCCATGCATCACTGAAGAGACATGTCAGCCAAGACAGACAGCCATGACTGAGAATTGCCTGGATGAGGCCCTGCCTGCCCCTCCTGAGTCTCCTGACCTTTTGCCAGAGCCTCTTTGAGGCCAACCAAAAGTCCTTCTCCATGGCCTCCCCAAACTCCTCCCATACCCGAGTTTTTGTTTCCATGACTACCTTTCGGCCTGCCAATATCTCTCAACCAATTCCAGAGTCCCCTGTGCTAACAAAACCTGGAAAGGCTCTTTCTTCAGCCTGACAGCCTCCTTCACCAACGGTGTCCACCACCAGGTCCTTGGGTTGCCACTACTACAAGCACTGATGACTGTCTGACCACAGCTCAAAGCTGCAACTTCAACAATGGAGCTTTTGAACAGGGTCCATTCCAACTCCATGTCCTCAGCCTTCCATCATGCAGGAGGATCACAGAACCTTCCTAAGATTTATGTGGTGTCAGTGACAGAATAATATTCATTCAACATAGCTGCTAAGTGTTTTATGTTAAGTTCCTCAGGTGAGAGAAAAAAAAAAAAAAAAAAAAACAGTTCTCCCCGTCGGGGAATTGAACCCCGGTCTCCCGCGTGACAGGCGGGGATACTAACCACTATACTAACGAGGAGACATGAAACCAAAAAAAAGGGGACCAGGTCAGGTCTCACAGGTCATGCATACAAGACATCGGAGTCTTCAATATTTCTGCTTTTGCATGAAAGGCAGAAACGCTACGTCATTCAGGCTGAAAACCATGAAGCTTTTTCTTGGTTGCTAGGAATTGTCATCATTCCAATTTTGTTTCTAAAGGTCGATTTATGTTTCTGCAGACACTCGACGGCGGGTTCACGCAGTTGCTATGCAAATGGTGTGTGCCTCTCATGCTTCTGTGTACTGTAGGTCTATTCCCCGGCAACTAAATTAAACAACGGCAACTTAATTCCCCGCCGATATATTATTATCATATTGTTACCTACACTGACAAGCCTTTTCAAAAACCTTATTTGTGGCATTGTAAATAAACAGTCTTGTTTTTACAAAACTTACTTGTTTTATTTTCTCAAACAAATAGTGCGAAACAAGGTGCAAAATAAGTGAAATTCGCAAGTTAAGTACAAATGGTCCAAAAGAATTGAAATGCGCAAATCAATACAAACAAAAGGTGCAAAATAGTGAGGTGAAAACTACTGGAATGTGGTACTACAGCAGGCAGTGAAGCTGGAGCGGCGAAATGCCAGACATGATGAAGTTCGGCGGACCAATCATAGCTCTTGTGGTCTGCATAGTTACAATTGTGCTCGCAGTATGCAGTCAGCAGTTGTTCTGCTGTATTTTCAGACCAATCTTGACTTCCTGCAGGTAGAAAACACATACTAACTCCCCGTCGGGGAATTGAACCCCGGTCTCCCGCGTGACAGGCGGGGATACTAACCACTATACTAACGAGGAGATGTTAAATTTAAAAAAATAAGAAGACAGGAAAAAAAGACGCTGTCCCCTCATGGTATTGAGCGAACACGTCTTTAAAATATGTATTGACAATATGCACATTTTTTTTCTTCCACATAAAATTCAATTTCGTGACCTGGCAGAAGAAATTTTCTGTTGTAATACTACAGTAATATTATAGGTGGCACCATGCATATGTGCATGTTGCAGTTACTACAGAAATACCACTGAAGTGCTGAAAAACTGCAAATTTCCTGCGGGATGAATTGCTGAAAAACTGCAAATTTCCTGCAGGATGAATAAAGTATCTATCTATCTATCTATCTATTACAGTTCGATTTATCCACCTAAGCAAGAACCCTCTCAGACCTGCTGGAATAATTTAATAATCTGAGGCTAAATATGATCGGGTTGGGCCTGCAGCAGATGTGAAATACGTCTTCGGTAACTGACAGTATATTAAATCCTTTTTTCTTTCTTGTAGATAAGTTCTACAACACTATGGATGCAACACACTTTTTTGTCACAAGTCAATGTTTGATGCCGGTGTTCTGACTTTCACCAGTAAGCAACAGAACCAGAGAAGAAACTCCACATCTACCTTGTGTTGCAAGAAAGTTGTTTCCGCCCGGTTTCGAACCGGGGACCTTTCGCGTGTTAGGCGAACGTGATAACCACTACACTACGGAAACTTGTGGCATAACAGACATCTGCCTGTTGACAAAATAGTGTATACCTTCCTACAGCACTGTCTTGCTCAGTCAGCAATAGTCTGGCTTACTAAATAAGTCATATGAGAATTTTTCCCAAATAAAACAAAACCAAGCAGCCAGGGTTGACTATTTCAGAGCAATCAGAGTAATCTCCACATAATCTGCCCCTCTGGACCAACAGAGTGATATGTCTGCAGGCTTCTCAGTAGGGCAACAACAACCTTTGACATGGTTGCTAAAACTGACACATTGCAATCGTAAAAGGATTTTCTTTCGTTTATGTCAGTCATTCCTAATTAACAAGAAAAACCAACTCAGTCAGCCTGTTCATAGTTTCTGTATCTCTGCCACCCGCAGGCTGCAGTCAGCAGTTCTTTTTTCAGCTCAGCTGTGTCTTCCTGCAGGAAGAAAACAAGCACTCACTCCCCGTCGGGGAATTGAACCCCGGTCTCCCGCGTGACAGGCGGGGATACTAACCACTATACTAACGAGGAGAGATGGAAGAAAGGAAAAAAAGGTTCCAACTTATTTCTCACAGATCATCCATAAAGGACATTGAAACGTTTCTTTCTATCCTTCTAGATAAGTTCTAAAACACTGTATTGTCTTCACATTCAAGACAAGTCAGTGAATCCCCTAACTGCAGCAAAACACCACATGGATTTCATTGTAAAATTTAAAGAAATTAAAAAACAAGCACATTATTTCTAAGGCAAATGGTGCTGGAGGGAAGGTCATAGAATCACCCAAATGGACAGATTTGGCCATAATAAGGCCAACACAAATACTGTCAGAAAATCTCAATTGTTGCTAAAGGTGCTAAAGGAAAGACCATGGCATCACCAAAGTAGCCAGTTTTCATCCTCTAGCCAAAATGAATGTTACCACCAAATTTCATGCTTACCATTTGGAAATATGCCCCTCACGACCGACACAGTGTCATGTCTGCCCCCACTTCCCAGTAGGCAAACAAAGACCTTTGACAATGGCTGCTAAAAAAGACCCAGTGCAATCTTATTTTCACGTGTTTAAAGGTGGTGTCAGTCATTTCACATTAACATCAAAGCAGTTCAATCAGCGTGTTCATGGTTTCTATGGCTCTTCCACCCGCAGGATGCAGTCAGTGGTTGTTCTGCTGTGTTTCAGCTCAAATGTGTCTTCCTACAGGAAAAAAACATGCATTTACTCCCCGTCGGGGAATTGAACCCCGGTCTCCCGCGTGACAGGCGGGGATACTAACCACTATACTAACGAGGAGGCACACTACACAACAGGAATTTGTGGAATGTAAGTGTTGTCACAGTTCAGAAAATGTACTTCCATCTTGAACAAACGTTGTAAAACACTGTGAATATTGTATTTTGGCCACAGTGTGGGAGATATGGAAAGGTGGGGCTGTTGTACCTTTCAGTTCAATGTCTCAGTTCTTCCAGCTAATTGAACCCAGTAAACCATGTAATAGGAGGGATACTATCCACTGTGCTAGCAAGGAAACACAGTTAAAGAGAAACCAGGTCAGGTCTCACAGGTCACTCAAATCCATTTCTTTTCTTACTTGTTCTAAAACACTATGAATGAAATACACTTTTTACCACACCATGGGAGTCTATGGTTTGATGGTGCTGTTCTGACTTTCACCTGCCAGCAACAGAACCAAAGCAGAAACTCTACATTGTTATTCAGAATCAACTGCATGAAAGCTTTTTACAGTTGCTAGACTGCGTCATCTGAGTAAATAATTTCAAGTTTGTGTGGCAATAAAATTGTTTCCGCCCGGTTTCGAACCGGGGACCTTTCGCGTGTTAGGCGAACGTGATAACCACTACACTACGGAAACTCGTGGCATTAATGCCATCTGTCTGTGGAGAAAATGGTATAAACATTCCTACAGATGTGGACTAATAAAAATAATTGAAATAGCAATAACAACAATGATAATGATTTAAAAAAAAACAAAACATCAAGAAGAACAGATAGGAATATATAGACTGCTGATGAACATTTCTGTTAAAAGACAATGTTCAATGGGAATATCTTTGTTGTTTCTTCTTTATTTTTTGGGCCTCTTCTGCACAAACTCCATGTATGCTATTATTCAAAGTGAACAACATAGAGGATTGCGTTTGGTTAATAAGCATTTAAGTTCTGTGACTGTCATTCAAGGTCTATTTGAAAAGTTGAAAATAAAACTGTTTCCGCCCGGTTTCGAACCGGGGACCTTTCGCGTGTGAGGCGAACGTGATAACCACTACACTACGGAAACTGGTGACACAGAAGGCATGTGTCTCTAAAGAAATGGGCGTAGACTACTACGTGGGGACTATATGTATGGAGGAATGTCAGTCTTTAGGATGCATGCACTCAGATGTTCCTATTTGTTTCCAAATAGGAACATCCTCAACTAATATTGAAAAACAGTACCCCCTTTAAAACTTGAAGTGTCTCAGTTCTAAGTTGAATGAGTGAGATTTTAGGATTAATTTGTTATGGCCACAACAAGAAACAACTGCAGCAACATATAAAACAAGAATACAGTGTAGCGGCGTTTAAGTAAGACATTACAGCTATAGTAATAGTAAAACTAACAAGACTGCAGACCTGAACAAACTTTTAAGTTAACAATAAGGTTGTTTCCGCCCGGTTTCGAACCGGGGACCTTTCGCGTGTGAGGCGAACGTGATAACCACTACACTACGGAAACTGACGTGACGGGGGTTCGGCGTCTGTGGAGAAGAGAGCATATACCTTCCAACAATATGGCCCAAAGTTTATAAACAGCACGTCTGGACAAGGCAAAATAAAGTTTCTTCACACCAGAGCTAACTGGCAACTCTGTTTTATGTATGCTGCATTTAAAGTAAATCAGACATTTTGTAAAATGACTAAGGCTAACCTCAGCTGTTTTAGAAAGATAACAAATTGCTTGACATTAGACTGTGCCTTGCTGTTTCTAAATTCAGTGGTTTTCTAGCATCTGCCTCATCTACCTGGTCCCATGCAAAGCTGTGTCTGTACAGTATACGTCTACAGTGCATCTACAGTCTTTACAATCTAGCTTTGAAAATCTTGGGCTAAAACCAACAAAGAAACCATCACATTTTAAGCCAATATAAATTTTATGTCTCGCATAAAAACTGACAACTGCATCTGTTAACTGTCTCCAGGTATCTATATATACTCTGCCCGTTCCTATCAAATAAAACAGAAATAAACATAAATGGCATAACAAATAATAATGAATAAGCGATAAAGAAGTGTGTAAAGTAAGAAACTTATTTCGTTCATTTAGGTTTTCCTACGCTACAGTAAAACTGAAATGCTGTGTCATCGCTAGCTAACTTGACACAGGGCTAGCTAGCTAACTTTACTTACTTGCCACGTCGTCGCTGGCGCTGAAACTTGTTTTTGAGTGGCTCTGCTGGAAAAATCCACCACTTTAAAGCATTTTTCTTCGAGAGTTTTCTATTGTTTCCTCCGTCGCCTTTTCGTTTTTTGACCGGACTCCTTGTTGAAAACCGCCGAGCCACGAACTTCCAGCTGGTTCTGCTAATTGACAGGAGGTCACGAGCCGCCAACGCGCTAATCTTGAACGTGAAGAAAAATCAACCAATCACGTCTCGAGTTATCTCACCAAAAACATCGATTGCGTATTTCGACCAATCGCCACCTTCTGTGCGAGTGCGCCAATAAGTGATTTCAAGCTAAACCGACAACAAGCAGCGCCAGTACGAAGTTGTTTTTTGTTTTTTTGTTTGTTTGTTTGTTTGCCCACGGGCCTGGAGGTGGTCGTTAGGGAGCTGTGAGGCGTTCAAGTCAAGAAACAGTAATATGAGCTCCAAAATATAGTAAGGAGGTAGCAAGGTAGTGCTCTTTATGAAACGGTGGTGTGATCCTGCAATATGTAGAAATAGCATTATTACCATCAGTTATTTGCACGATTTATGCACTGCTGTCTAAATAATAGCTATATGTTAATGTTAGAGCAAAACAACAATTTTTTTTATCTCTTCCTTCAATCTGTGGTGTTTTTTCTTTTCTTTTTTATTTCGTGCCAGTCAAGAAATTAGGATTAAGAATATTGACAGAAACCCCAATTCATGGTTCAGTTGCAAGATTTGACAGTAAACATCGAGCTATTATCTTCACCCACATGCTGACTAGTTTTCTCCCTTGGTCTGCAGTCACACTTGTTGTAGAAGCAGAATAAGCAAGACTATCAGCAGGTCCACCATTCTGTTTATTGACAAGAGTTATATACACCCACACCTTTTCATTTGTGTATTTATTTTGTTTCATTTATTTAATTTTTTTTTTATTTCACATTATCATCACTTACTTTTTTAATTAATTGATATCTTGTTTTAATATGTCTGTAAGGTTATTATTCAGACAGTAAACTCTTCTGTGTAGTGTGATTATAAAACATGTATTGTCTGTTATATGTTTGGTGATGATGTTTCCTCTAGTGCCACCAGCATGCAGAAAGTTTTATTTTGACCATAAATGTCCAAAAAACAACTTTAGCGTTGCGATGAAGTTTGGGAACACAATTCACATTGGCAAGATGTGTTACCTATCAGCTTTGGTGACCGTAGAGACCCCCTTTCTCTAGCGCCCTCAGCAGGCTGAGCCAAGCATAATATGCTTGTTAGGTCTGTATGTGTGGGCGTGGTTGTCACTTACATGGCTGCACTCTTCATACAACATGCAGCAAAATGCTTTTTCTGGTACAGACTATCATTCAGTTACTAGATTTGAAAATAACCATCAAATTATTGCATAAATAAAAGGACTGAAACAAGCCAGTGTCTGACCTAGCTGCTTCTCTGGAAACACTGTAATATACTGCATGACTTTCACTGTAAAAAGAAATTAACATTCAAAGACTGTCTAAATCCTGATTATTAAAGGCTGGAAGTGACTGACATGTCTCAGTCTTGGTTTCTGACGAAGTTAGTGTGCTATTCAATGCAGTTTGAGTCACAAACTATATAGGTTTTTGTATACAGTACACATGTGTTCTTGTGGCCTGTTGTAAAATGGTGTGTTTGTGCAGACTGGGGCCTAAACAGTCTTGGAGTTGCATCAATTGGCTTTGACTGGAAAGCTGAGACTCTTGTGGACTCAATGAGCCACATTTGATTCATGTGTGATGATGTTCGCCCCCATAGCAGCCATTTTGTTGAGGTGAGGGCTTTTTTTTTTTCTTTTTTTTTACTTGACCTCACTGTATAAAATGACCTATAGTGACCTCTAGGATAATCATAGCCTCATGAAGCTTTACAACCACAAACTAGAGACCAAGGGCATTCAGAGGATGTCTGGTTTTCCACATCTGTTGACAATAAGGGCGGGTTTCTGAGACATTTCCAGAATAGAATTCTCACCATAACAATTGCTGAAAAATGCAACTAGGAAAAACATGTTTTTTTTTTTTTGTTTGTTTTTCTATACCAAAGCATGAATTCTTCTGTGGTGTGCCTCCAGGTCTTGGTGTCCTAATGTGGTATTTTGGAGGGATTTTTGACCATATTCATTAATTTTTTAGTGGTCAAAATTTGCTCCAATTTGGTGTAACAAATGGAATCAACATGAAAATTGCTGCAACATGACACATAATTGAATGGCCTTCATACACTTCCACCATAATGTTCTACCCCTTATACACACTAAAATTTAGAGTGTATAAGGGGTATTATTTAGAGTCTAAATAATCATTTTAAAATGCGCCTAACCAAAACACAATATTTATCCCCCCCTGTCCATCTTCTAAAATGGACCTAAGAAAGGCAGGCAATACCAACCAGTGTCAGGCCTCTCAAACTGAGCAGGAAAGGCGGTTTCTTCATGGAGCGATGTTCTTACTCCGGAGTGAACCATCTTATCAAGACACGATCTTTGTGCGTGACGTCGCAGCTGGCCGAGCGGGAGGAGACGAGTGGCGCCGGGAGATTCGAGCCCAGGAGAACCTGAGCAACCTGCACACTACCGAGCTAAGATAAGTGTAATTAACGAAAAAACCCGTTCACTTTGAAACTCTTCAGCCCTCGGATTTCCACATCGTCATGTTGGTGTTCCGCACGCCCTGTAGGAGAGGAGTCGGCAGCAGATAAACCATCACTTCCAGGTCCGTGTTTGTTTTCCCAGCTTTATCACTAACGTTATGCTAGCTGCCTAGCATGCGGAGCTAGCCGCATTAATGAGCTAATCATCCTAACGCCTGTCCGTTATAAGTAATCTTTCTCGGAGAAATAACCTCCGAGGCGTCAACATTGTTCACTTTTCATGTCGTGACAATCGCAATGCAAGATAGGTATCATGTGTTGTTAAATAGCATGGTAACCACCTTAGCCTGCTTGCACGGTGTGTAGCTAATGTGTGTTTGGTAACGGGAGCGGAGCTGTATGTGGAACAGGTAGATTTTTCTTTCTTGGTGCTTTGGCTGTACTCTTCTTTACTGTCACGTCGTTTAAATGCATTAAACTGGACGAGAGAGTGCACTGAAATGGGGGAGCTGATGTTATTGCATCACGAGGCCTTAATATGGACCTGGGTTCAAAGTGTCGCTGTGAGGCGCAGAGCGCAGCAGCTGTCCCGGTCACGTTAGCGCATCACAGCCGCAGGTCGAGTCATCAGGCTGCAAACATTTAATTCACGAAAATCAAATACAGAAAGAGCTGTTTACCGGTGGTTAATCAATGCTAACTCATCGATAGCTGGCGGGCACAGCGTGCAGGTTGTGTAAGCAGTCAGTAGTGAGTTTGCAGTGCGCCAGCTGCACTTTGGAGGTCTGACTGTTAAAATGAGCTGCCAGCTGTTTCTCCTCTCACATTAAATCATGTCTTTACTGTTCAACTCAGTTGTAATTGTGCATTTGCACCTCATTTTATTTGTTTTTGCTTTTGTTCGAATTTTAAGTTTGGTTGTTTTTGTCAGTGAGAGTTATAATGAAATTCTATGTGGGGTTGATTTGATTGAGTTACACTTTTTTGTCAGCCAGGGCTGAATTTTTTGTGTGTATCAGCAGCAGCTCCATTTGTAACAGCACATAACAAAAAAAGAAATTAGGATACATAGATATATGTACTTTATTGATCCCAAACTGGGAAATTCTTACGTAACAGCAGCAGTGGAAACATAAAATAAAATTAAACAGATTAAATGCAAAAATTTATACAATATATACTATATACACTAGAGGTGGGAGAAAAAAAAATCGATTTTTAGATGCATCGCGATGCGGACGTGGGGCGAGCCGGCATCGATGCATTAATGACAATAATCGATGCTTATAAAATGATTAAAAAAACGCGGAACTGAAGTAGCCTACATGAGCAGCGTCTAGCCGGGCAGTTACAGGACGCACACAACAGAAAACAATCACGTGAAGATGGCGGAACAAGCTAACATCAAAGCGACACCCTCTGCATTAAAAGTCAGTGTCTGGAAACATTTCGGATTTTCTGAAGAGGAAGGGACAAAAGAGCTGGATAAGAGCCAAACAGTGTGGAAGTTATGTCACACAACACAAATATTTTGGCAACACGAAATTACAGTAAATAACAGTAGATTAAATTTAGTGTTCTTTTTAATCATAGTTCACTACAAATACACCTTGTTTTAGTTGTCACACAGTAAAAAAAACAATTGTCTGAAAAATGATTTTTAAAAAATGACTCAATGAAAATCGCAAAAATATGCATCAAGATGCATCGATAATCGCTTTATAATCGCATGGTTGGCCTCATAATTGTAATCGAATTGTTAGGTGGCCAGATTCCCAGCTCTAATATACAGTAAAAAATATAAACATCTAACAATATGGAATATACAGATGGTAAATATGAAATACACAGGTGGTTGCAATATTTAAAAACAGAATGAGTGTATATTAACTAAGATATAAATAATATAAATAATAAATAAACAGTTAAGCTGCTGAGTAGTGGACGACCAGTGTTAAAACTAAACAGCCGAGAGTTGTGAGTCTCTGTCAGACCAATGTGAGTTGTTGTACAGTGTGATGGCTTGTGGCAGGAATGATTTCCTGTATCTGTCCCTTGGACAGCAGAGCTGTATCAGTCTGTTGGAGAAGGAGCTCTGCTGTCTGTCACCAGTGTGTGGTGGAGAGGGTGATCAGGGTTATCCATGATGGATGACAGTTTGTTCAGTGTCCTCCTCTCCACCACAGCCTCCAAAGTGTCCAGTTTGCAGCCGATCACGGAGCCAGCCCTCCTGATCAGTTTGTTGAGTCTGTTGGTGTCGCTGGCTCTGATGCTGCTTCCCCAACAGACCACAGCGAAGAAGAGTACGCTGGCCACAACAGACTGGGAGAACATCTCCAACATCTTGCTGCACACATTGAAGGATCTCAGCTTCCTCAGGAAGTAGAGTCTGCTCATCCCCTTCTTGTACACAGCTTCGGTGTTGGATTTCCAGTCCAGTCTGTTGTTGATGTTGACACCCAGGTACTTGTAGTCCTCCACCTCCTCCACATCCTCTCCCATAATACACAGTGGCTGTGAAACCGTCCTCTTCTTCCTGAAGTTGATCACCATCTCTTTTGTCTTGTTGACATTCAGTCTCAGGTGATTGCGTCGAGCCCACTCCACAAAGTTATCCACCACTGCTCTGTACTCCCCTTCCCTTCCCTCACTTATACAACCAACAACAGCTGAGTCATCAGAACATTTTTGCAGGTGGCATGAGTTAGGGTTGTACTGAAAGTCTGTGGTGTATAAGGTGAAGAGGAAAGAGGACAGTACAGTCCCCTGTGGAGCTCCTGTATCACTGACCACCGCGTCAGACAGAACACTGCCCAGACGGACAAACTGTGGCCTGCCTGTCAGGTAGTCAGTAATCCAGGAGACAATGGAGGTGTTGACACCCATCACCCGCAGCTTCTCACCCAGCAACATTGGCTGGATGGTGTTAAAAGCACTGGAGAAATCAAAGAATGTGATTCTCACAGCCACCACCATCCAGATGCATATGAGCTCGTTGCAGCAGGTAGATAACGGCATCATCAACTCCCAAATGGGGCTGGTAAGCAAACTGTAGAGGGTCTAGCACACAGGTGTCAAACTGGTGCCATGGAGGGCCAAGAGGCTGCAGGTTTTCATTCCAACCAAAAACTCCACCAGGTGATTTCACTGATTAGTCCCACCTCTCTGTTTGGAGGTAGGGTGATCAGTGAAATCACCTGGTGGAGTTTTTGGTTGGAATGAAAACCTGCAGCCTCTTGGCCCTCCATGGCACGAGTTTGACACCCCTGGTCTAGCAGCTCCTTCACCTGCGGCCTCAGGTGGGCCAAGACCAGCCTCTCCAGCACCTTCATCAGATGAGATGTGAGGGCAACTGGTCAGTAGTCACTGAGGTCCGATGGAGTCAAGTTCTTCGGGACCGGAGGTGTTGCACAGGAGTGCTCACCACAGGGGGGGAGGGGTGAGGGGTGGATGCAGTGGGGGTGTGTGGGGGTCTAGATGTGTGAGGGAGACAGAAGGCTGTGAGCTGAACCTGTTGAAGAAACCGTTCAGCTCGTCGGCTCTCTCCAGGCTGCCTGATGGTTGCCTGTCTCTCCCTTCACATCCGGTGATCTGCTTCATCCCAGTCCACACATCCCTCACATTGTTCTGCTGGAGTTTGGCCTCCAGCTTCCTCCTGTAGCTGTCTTTGCACTTGTATTGCTCTTTAGTGCACTGATTTATTATGCCTCTGTCTCGCTGAAATAAAGTTCTGCTTTGCTACATTAAAAGTCATGTTGAGACAAAAAAGTATGTGAAATATATTCACCAGGAAAATATGAGGTCCTGAGGTCTCTGGCCCAGATAGACAGACAGACTCATTCATACCCAGTTACAGTTGTTTCTCCAGTCCAACTGAGTAATGCAGGATCCAGGAGAACATGCAGACTCAACACATAGCGTGCCTGTGACGTTCTAGCTGTGAAGCGTAGTAAAAGAGTAAATGAACTCACCTGTGTTGGTTTCAGATGGAGCTGATGGAGGTGGAAAGCCTGCTGGACGTCCTGCAGGGAGCAGTAAGAGAGCCAGAGGCCAGCGCTGCTGCGGGCCGGCAGGACAACACCCCCACTCCCCACGTCATTCTGGACTCGGGCAGCAGCACCGAGGTGGAGGAGGATGATGACGATGAAGAGAGAGCGGGGCAGAGAGAGGCAGTGGGACGAGACCCCCCTCGACTCCCCACCACCTGGGCCTTCAGTCAGAGAGCGGTGGGCGGTGGAGCGGCCACCAGCTCCACATCTCAGGGGGCGATCAGACGCAGAGTCAGGTAGCAGCAGAAGGATGTAAATAATTTTTGTATTGAACAATACGCAGGTGTACGATACAATACGCAGTTAAAATGTTGTCTGTCAATTGAGGCACACGGCAGCTTTGCTGACCTAACCTGACAGCACATTGTTGTTAAATCATCACAACAGTAATCCAGTTTCACTCTCACTGAATCCCACACTCCTTTTAAATGCATAGCTCTGCTCTCGCTGCGATGCAAGAAGTGGCAAGCCGGCATGTTCAAATGGAACACAGTTAGAGCTGTGATCCTGAGTGAGTTTCATCAGAGCTCGTATAGGTGCTTTGCATCTAAAAATAGTCCCAGCTAGGGCTGGGTGATACGGACAAAAACAATATCACAATATATTTTGACTGAATACATATTGATATTGTGGTGATATTAAAAAGATAACTGTTGGTGAGTTTACAAAATATTTACACCATGAGAATTTGATGAACAAAAATTGCTGAATTTATTCTTATTTTTTTGCAGTGTTGTACTTTCTGTGAATAATTATGACTGTATAACTAATAATATTGAATATGTCTGCGAGACACTAATCAGGATAGGGAAATGGTCAACTCACGTTCTGATGGAAGATAATTTATTGTCCTCCAAAGATGAAAGACAGTAATAAGGCACCTCACAATACAATAATTCTGCACAGAAACACTTGAAGGAGGCTATAACATTACAAAACCAAAAATCAGAGGTCCAGATGTGTCTCCTCCTAACAGCTGTTGCTGTAGCAGAAAGGTTCATGTCCTCTGAAGCATCCTCTCTCTCTCTCTCTCTGAGTGAAGGCAGGGCCTCAGGGTGCACTACCCCAGTCAGAACGCAGCGCCCTCCAGAGGCTTTCTGGACTTCCTGCTGCGGGTGCCGGCTGCCGGCGCTGCCCAGCCCGAGTCCGGCAGCACCACCGAGGTCAGCGAGTCTGAAGACGACGAGGTCGGTGGCGAAGACAGCACCGCTGCAGCAGAGCCTGCCCAGCCCACTGCACCCCCTGCAGCTGCTGACCCTGCCCCCCCAGTCCAGAACGACCCGCCGCAGGAAGCTGCTCCAGCCAGTGAGCCACAACATCACTTTCACTTACACGCTGCTCTGTCATTGTGTTTACATGAGGGGTGGGAAAAAACATTGATTCACTTAAGTAAAGCTTTTCTTTTTTGTATGATTTTTTTTAAATTCCTGAGTCGGGTTCCCTCTGACCTCTGACCTCCAGCTGTGTGAATGAAAATGGGTTCTCTCCCCTTTGCAGACACGCCCACCTTCTGCTAATCCCATGCACTTTGGGCCCCAAAGCCTGCAGTCCACATGTGTTCTTGTGGCCTGTTGTAAAATGGTGTGTGTGTGCAGACTGGGGCCTAAACAGTCTTGGAGCTGCATCAGTTGGCTTTGACTGGAAAGCTGAGACTCTTGTGGATTCAATGAGCCACATTTGATTCCTGTGTGATGATGTTGGCCCCCATAGCAGCCATTTCACTGGAGTGAGACCATTTTTGAAACCTGTTGACACTGTATAAAATGACCTATAGTGACCTCTAGGAGAATCACAGCTTCATCAAACTTTACAACCACAAACTAGAGGGGAATTCAAAAAACAAAAATTGCAATTACCAAGTTGCAAAAACTTGTAGAGTTGCAATACATGTTGAATCAGTACTTGTAAGGTATCGGCCCAGCCCTAGTTTACATGCATTTCAGTAATCAGGTGTTTTGCCATGCACAGCTTTTATTGGTTCTATGACATAATGAAGGACATTTCACACATGCATCAGCTCTTATTTTGGTCCTTTTTTTTAAAAAAAAAAACAAGTACTTGAGTACTTTTTAAAAAATCTAATAGAGTAATCAACTAAATTACCTAAAATTTCTATCCCTAATGTAAAACCTTACTCTGAACAGCCTTTTACGTGTGAACATGTACAGGAAAAGTGGAAAAGGAAACAGAGTCACGACACACTGCACAATACCATTTTGTTCTACATCCATGTTGTGTTTTGTATAGCTTTTGTTGAGTCCAGTGTGATGTGTCTCTGTTCAGACTCCAGCTCAGCTGCAGACGCTGGCAGGACGGAAGCTGCAGATCACAGCGTCCAGGTAACCAGAAGATCTTTTCCCTTACCTTTCCATCTATAAACATTCATATATGTGCTGAGTGTTTTTTCATCATGTGTAGAGGAGGAGCTTGTCTTCTGCTGCAGCTGCATGATAAGGGGACCCACAATCTTGTCAGTGGCTGTTAATGTCTCAGTAGGCCTCTGGACAGATAAGGAATGATTTAATATGACAGTTGGAAAACACACAGCAAAATTTCAAGTTTGGGTAAATATTCGGAGGTTATATTAAATGGGTTGTATTCAGTGGTGTGCTCACAGCAGCTGACTGCAGGTTGAAAGATCCTCTTACTACAGCGGGGTGATTAAAGGGCCATAAGTCATTACAATACAGTGTTCAGTGCATGCAAATGAGTTAATAAATCAGACATGAGCCTACCTAGGGTTACACACACACGCACTAATTTGCTAATGGCGGTCATTTCCTGTTGGAGATGGGAAACATTTTTGTCTTGCTCACGTCTTTATGAAGGTACAGTAGATTTTGTACCTTCTAGTGATGTGCGGCTTGCAGTTCTATTCATGGGCACCATTTATAATCCGTGGGTCAGGTGGTTCGGGTCATAAAAACTAATATTCTGACTAATAGTGGATGAGATGTGAGTGGGTGAAAAAAACAACTCTTTTCTGAGTTTATTAAATACTTGCAGCGATTCACCTGCAGCAAAAATGATAACTGTGTCCCCCACCAAGAGAGAGGCTGTGTGTATTTATGCTCGAGGCACAGAGGTGTAACTTCAGTCACTATTTAAATCTCCAGGTCAGGATGTAATGTTCATTAATGTTCTGTGTTCTTCTATACATCCAAAAGGTCAAACACACTGCAGGGTCATACAGAAATTGTTTGGAATGAAGCAGCTGTTCTCCTGATAAATCCAGCTTTCCATCAGCTGTCTTAAAAAATATTTCAGCTGATAAAAGTTTAATTCTGTTAAATTCTCCCTTGAAAATTTCCTACTACAGTTTTTAGTTTTGCTTAAATGTCACAGTATTTGCTGCAGTTTGTCTCTCTGTTTTGGCCCTTTTGTCTGCTCTACTCTGGTGTTAACAGCTTTAAGTATGGAGGAGTGGATGAGGAAAAGTTTTGCTTTTTGAAAAGGCTGATGTAGGATGGTTGAGGTCATATTCTAGTATTAAGCATGTGCAGACTGTGTACATAAGCAGGCGCACACTCAAGAGAGGACTTAAAGATTTTTTTCACTGCAGATGTTGAGTTTTTGGGAAAACGTTGGTCTGAAAAAGGCCAGTGCAGTGAGGTGTGGCTGGAACATCAGAGCAGCCTTTTCAAATTTACCCGGTTTAGTGTGGACATAGTCTAAATTGATCAATTAGAATTTAATCGAATTGCTTTAGACATTTATCAAGTACAAATGCCAAGCATTTACCAATTCCAGCTCCATTAAGATCACTGAGCTGCTGAGATTGTCTCATCTTCCTCCAGCAATATCTCATAAAATTAATAGCCATGATATTTTTTTGCCTGCAGATCAAACAAAGGAAGACATTTGTAGACTGATTTTACGCTCCGATAACTTCCCACCAGACTTTGGCTTTAGTTTTTCACACGTTATCCAGATTGATATATCTACAGTGTGATTTTAATCTGCTCCAGTGTGTGTGTCTGTGTGTCTGTGTGTCAGAGAGAGAGAATTGACTCCATTGAATTGATTTAAAATACAGAACAAACTCTTAACCTTCCAGTTTCAGAATGATCCAGTATTTTCAGGATGGTTGGCAGCCCTGGTCTAATCCGTGGTGTAATGTTTCTATTTTTGAGTCTCAGTGTTCACTCTCACCATCTTTTCCAGTCGGTCCCGGTGGCCCCGGCCTCCCAGGATGCATCGCGGGCTGAGGAGTGCGAAGGTGACACTTGCAGCATTTGCTTCGAGCCGTGGACGACGGCGGGCGAACACCGCCTGGCCGCGCTGCGCTGCGGGCATCTGTTCGGCCACATGTGCATCAACCGCTGGCTCAGGGGCCAGGGCCAGGCCGCCAAGTGCCCACAGGTTAGAGCTGCACTGTGAACTGTGATGTGTATTCACAGCGTCTGCAGAAAGAAAGGCTAAAGTCTTTGGGAGGAGAATTAGCAGCCTGATAGAATAGAATTCACAATACTTGTTTTGGATTTGTTTTGTTTTTTGGCACTGCAGGTGTTGAAAGTTCTCACAGTCAGCATGATAAGAGTTTCAGCCCCATCAGGTCTGACCGATTGGTGCAGCTTGTTGAGTCAAAGATAAAGGAATTCAAGCTTGTTCTCCACCATGAGTCACCATGGGAGTCCCTGTGGATAAGAAAAACATAGAAAAATAGCTTTAGTCTAAATTATAAATGATGTCTAGTCTGTGCTGTGGTGATGCTCTTGGTGATCCTGGATTTTTTTAGTTAAAACAGCACATTTTGTACATTAAAATGTACTGCAGTGTGTTTTTACATGGGAGAGGAAAACATCAACAGCAACAAATACATAGAAAACATGAATCTGGATATATATGTTAAAAGAACAAAAATAGAGATGATAGGAAAGGATTAAAAACAAGCGACACTATAATTTAGAGTGGAATAGAAAACAGAGAGACAGAGAAAATAGAGTTATTAGATTCTGACTCTGGGTTTCTGTCATGTCTCTGCAGTGCAACAAGAAGGCGAAGCGTTCGGACATCGTGTTGCTGTACGCGCCGAAGCTCCGAGCGCTGGACAACTCCGAGTTCGAGAGCATGAAGAAGTGAGTCACACGTCTCTTCATCAACCTCAATCTGTATCTGCATCTCCGCTGCAGATCCACTGAGCTGACATGAAACTGATCAGCTGTCGGTTATTTATCATCATATCACAACATCACTTTCATGGCAGCTGATTTTTTTAAAAAAAAGTTAAAATTGCAACTGCATCAATATGGGTGTTTCTGTCCAGCTGTTGAGTAAACTTCAACAAAACATTTTGAAATGTTGCAAACTGTTCAGTTCCAGTTTGGAACGTTTACATCAGCTGGGTTGAATGTGGAGTCTTTCAAAAATTGATCACTCCAAGCAGATTTCCTGGAAGCCTTGAAAATTCTTGTAAAATGTGTGGATTTAAGAGAATTTTTTTTCATAAAAAATGATTTGGAAAATGAGCCTGGCCTGTGTTCTTAGGTTTACACTGTCACAACAGTCTGCTTTTTCATTGTGAGTCTGTAGAGAAAGTTTTCATTAACTTGATTAAGAATTTCATCTGTCAAATGGCCAAAATAACGCCAGTCTGACACAGAGCTGGGTGATAAGGCCAACAAATAAAATAGTAGTAGAGTAACAGTGTAGTAGAGTAACAGTGCTCCTGTTGTGAGGCTGATATGACTTGTTTGAGCTGACATATTCTGTGTGTGTGTGTGTGTGTGTGTGTGTCTGCAGGTCTCTGGAGCAGGAGCAGTCTCTCAGGAGAAAGGCTGAACTGGATTCAGCTCAGTCCAGGTTACAGCTGCAGGTCATGACCAACAAGTGTGGCCAGCTGCAGCAGCAGCTACAGGTACTCCTGACAGTGACGCACTGAAACACCAGAATTTCCCTGGTTGGGATCAATAAAGTATATCTATCTATCTATCTATCTATAAACACCAAAAACAGGTTATCATGTGCATCAAGAAGACAATAAAAGGGGAGATACAATTTTGAAAACTTATTGGTAATAAATGTTTGAAAACTTATGTTCCCATTTAACCGTTTGTTTGTTAGATCTGAAGAGTTTGTCTCAAAAAGACTGCAGAGTGTCTGATAATCCAACATGAAACCAAGCAAAGGCAATTTTAAAGGACAACAGGGAACTTGTGTCTTTTATTGAACAAATTAGAGCTCCTTACAGTCTGGTTCTGCCAGAGGAGGATTAGAGCCACACAAAATAAAAAAGACTTCTCAGATTAATCTGAGAGTTCAGAGAATAAAAAAAGATTCTGCCTTTTTCAGAATTCTGATATTAAAGTCAATTCATTTTTTTTTTTTTTTTATGTGGCCCTTTTCCTCTTTCGTAGGGTCCCTAGATCAAAGGTTCTCAAATGGGAGTAGGCCTGAGTCCTGCAGGGGGTACATGAGAATTTAAAAAAAATCATAATTAAAAAAATCCTCTGCATATAGCCTTTTTTTAAAACCTATTTTCTATTTTTTTCTATATTGTATCCATTTATTTATTTTTTGTGCTGGTCAGTGGCTGAAACGCTGCACTAGATGTTGCAAATACTGACTGATTATTTTCGGGTAATGAGGCTCCCCCTGGGTGGTGATAATGCTTTGGCTTCCAGCTCTGTGTGTGAGTCTGATCTGATCTGGGATCTTCTCCATGTCCTGCAGGAGCTGATGGCTCAGACGGGCCGCAGCGCAGCTCCCTCCTCCTCCTCGGCCTCCCTGGCGTTCTCGCAGCTCTCTGACGTTTCCCAGCGGCCGGACGGCGGCAGGACGGGGCAGTACAGCTTCTCCAAGGCGGTGCTGGTGTCTCAGAGCGGCGGCTGCAGGGTTCTGTCGTACTGCGAGCCGCTCAGCTGCCTGCTGGCCTCGCAGCCCTCCCCACACGCCACCCTGGTTCCTGGTGAGACCAGCACGCTGCCCGCTCTCAGGCTCACTTTATTCATTTAACCGTTTTTTTGCTTGCTTGCTTTTAGGGGTGGGAAAAGCAATACAATGCTGATTTTTATCACACATGTTTTATTAAACAAAAACCAACTCCATTTATCGTAAAACTGAAGATATTTTTTTATGAAAGTAACAGTTCAATAGTGTTGCCTTTTGACATAGATTGAAGAAGTACTCCTCAGTTTCCAAGCTGATGTGAGCTTGCAAGCTTTATTGATGGGATTTGTGTGTGTGTGTGTGTGTGTGTGTGTGTGTGTGTGTGTGTGTGTGTGTGTGTGTGTGTGTGTGTGTGTCAGGCTGCGGTGTGAAGAAGCTGAGCGTGGTGAACGTGAAGGCCTGTCAGTACATTCCCATCCACGGCAAACAGATCCGAGGTCTGGCCTTCAACAGGCAGAACGACAGCCTGCTGCTGTCTGCCTCCCTGGACAACACTGTCAAACTGACCAGGTACACACACACACACACACACACCTGAAACCATCCGTTTTGTTGTGCAATTTTTCTTTTTGACATTGTTTTGTATCAGCGCCTTATAAAATGTTAAAAATCATGTCAACATCAACTAAAACACAGGATCAACTGAGCAGCCAAGCCATTTTTTATTTATTCATTTTTTTATGAGGCTGTAATTGTAGCATAAATATTTGAAAATGTGTGTGGAGGCTGGTGGGTGAACGAGGCGTCACAGAATTGCTGAGAATGTCGAATGTATGAGAGACAATAGAAAAAAATGTATCAATCATGTGTGTGTTTAAAAAGTCAAGGATCTCACAAATCCCCCAGGTAACTATTAGGTCATATTTACTCATAAATTGTAATTTCACTGTCACTGTTGTCTTCTTGTTGTCTTAATGTACTAATTCTCAATTCCCTGACTGAGTGAAGTTCAAACATCCCTGTTAGATTTGAAAGTTTGCAAGGTGCAAACGTTTTGTCCATGTTTACGGCACTTGGCCCCCATCCTACTTACGCACATATATATTCTACAGTTACATGTAGAAGGAGAGATAAGACGGAAAAAAATGAAAATAAGATACTGAGTTGAAGATTCCCCTTTTATGGGATAGAAAAGAATCCTCTTTTCCTCTTTTGTTTCACTTTACTTTATTTTTCTACTATCATCATCATCATTATTATTATTATTATTATTATTATTATTACAACTCATTTCATGACTGTGCCTTCTTCTCTGTAAAATGAAACTGTAATTAATATAGTGGATATAAAATGATGTCTGGCAACATGTTTTTCCTTTTTTAAAAATTTTTTGTCTGATTGTATTGAACTGAAAATGTGTGTGTGCGTGTGTGCGTGTGTGTGTGTGCAGTCTGCTGACCAACACGGTGGTTCAGACCTACAACACAGGGCGTCCTGTGTGGAGCTGCTGCTGGTGTCTGGACAACAGCAACTACGTCTACGCCGGCCTGTACAACGGCTCCGTGCTCGTCTACGACACCAGAGACACCAGCACGCACGTGCAGGAGCTGCAGCCTCTACGCTCCCGGTACACACACACACACACACACACACACCTGCAGCCTTTTGCACCCGCTGTGCTTGTCTTTGTTCAGTTGTGCCATCAGCATTTACGCCACACCTTAACTAAGGCCTTAAAAATCTTTTTTTTACCGCCCCACAACTCAAAATAACAATAACAGATAGATAGACAGATGTATAGATTATATCCTTTGGGGAAATTAGGGTTATAACTGTATTCAGAAACATGGGAATGCACAGCTTATTGCCACAAAAAAAAAAAACATACCATTCTACCATTCTAGTTAAGTAAAACTAAACTAGAAACTGAAACATTTTAGTTAACTAAAATAAAATGAAACTAGACTTTAGTAAGTAATAAATAAATAAAAAATAACTAAAACTAACTGAAACAATATTGTGTAGTTACAAAACTAAAATAAAATAAAAAATGTACAGAAAATGTGTTAAGTGTTGCCGTTTGTCAGGGATGCCGACATGACAGTTAAAATAAGAACTGAAGAAAAATACAGAATTATACTAACTCGGGTACCACCACACGGCGCCACGCTGTGAAGGAACTGCACATAGACAGAAACGGGAGCACACTGCGCACCATGTGAGCGTGACCTCAGCTGTCCTGACAGGAACGTGTTAACTCCACCCCCCTGCAGGTGTCCCGTGGCGTCGCTGTGCTACGTTCCCCGCGCGGCAAACAGCTCGTTCCCCTGCGGCGGGCTGATCGCCGGCTCTCTGGAGGGCGGCTGCTTCTGGGAGCAGGTGGACGGGACGAACTACAGGCCGCACGTCCTGCCGCTGGAAACCGCCGGCTGCACCGACATCCAGGTGGAGACGGAGAGCCGCCACTGCCTGGTCACGTACCGGCCCGGTAAGACCGGAGCGCCAAAAACCTCCATGAACGTCCTGTGAGGTCAGCAGGGCCACACAGGACTTTTTGGTTGAAATGCCCACCTTTTATAAAGCTTAACATTCATAAACTGATAATTGGCTGTGGAAAGCAAAACGTTTCCCCAGGGACTATTTTCCCTGGCGGATGGAGCGTTTCACTCCGTCCAACAATTTGAAAAAAGTCCTGAAAAGCCAACAGTGCTGCTGCTTTTAGGAAAACTCATGTGGAGGACTTTATTGGGCTGATGGAAAACTGGAGTGAAGAAAGTGTGAAGGCTCTGAAAGTTCATGTTCATATCGTAGTGGAATGAATGGAAACCAGCGGCTGGAGGAAAGGGAGGAGGAGTGATGTGGCAGCTCTGAAATACCAATACTGCTTGCCTTTGATGAATTGATATCATGTTGTAATGACTTTCGGGCTCCAGTAGGTGTCGCTGTTAGCCAGCTTGATTAACAGGGTGGTGAACAGACTGGGCATTCTGCACTGAGTGATGACATGAAATACATTTGAAGTGACTGGGCATAATAACGGTCAGCTATTGATGGTGTTCAGTCTGCAGTTATAAGACCATAGAATGCTACGACTGCAATCAGTTTTGCAAGAGCTGTGCAACAAAAGGTTTTTACAAAATTGCCCAAAAAATGCACTCTATACAGAAAACATTTAAATGTGGTGGGAGAAGGTCTGCAGTTGCCTTTTGAAGCAGAAAATAGCACAGCGACTGCCTTTTGAAAACAAGCAGTGGACTGAGGTTGTAAATAAACACAAACTTGAATGACAGTGACGTCCTTCAGGATTCACACACTGACGCAGTGAACCTCACACACCGTCACACGGAGGCTCTGTCCTTCCCGCCTCACTGCACCGCTAACCCTGTGCCCCCTCCCCCCGACCGCAGGGCGCTCCCACCCGTCCCTGCGCTGCGTGCTGATGGCGCTGAGCCGCTCTCCTCAGCAGGACTCGGGCCAGCAGCCCAGCTGCTCCTGCTCGCCGGTGCAGACCTTCAGCGCCGGCTCCTCCTCCAAACTGCTCACCAAGAACGCCGTGTTCAGGAGCCCGGCCGGGACGGGCACGCTGGTCTGCGCCGGGGACGAGGCCTCCAACTCAACCATGGTCAGCTGTGTGTGTGTGTGTGTGTGTGATTGATTATATCTACAGTGTCTTATTATCTGCTCCAGCATGTGTGTGTGTGTTTAAGTTCACTTTTTTGTTATGGAGAGGCACAGTGTCGCAGCTTGAGGAACATACAAAATAATACAGAAAAACATTAAAGCTACTCGGGGTGGGGGAAATATTGATTGAATTATTTTTATTACTTTTTTTTTAACTGATTTTGATATTAAATTATATATTATATTTTGATATTATCCATTTGATATTATCCATTCCATGTAAAGATATTGGTATCATATGAAACTAGATGAGCAAAGGTGCCAAGCATGTCATGCTAAGTTGGCATTTCCAGCAGGGTCCCTTGACCTCTGACCTCCAGATGTGTGAATGGAAATGGGTTCTCTGGGCAGCCACGGCTCTCCCCTTTGCAGACACGCCCACCTTCTGCTAATCCCATGCAGTTTGGGCCACAAAGCCTGCAGTCCACATGATTCCTGTGTGATGATGTTGGCCCCCATAGCAGCCATTTCACTGCAGGCAGAGCATTTTGTCAAACTGGACGTCACTGTAGGAAATGACCTCTAGTGACCTCTAGGAGAATCACAGCCTCATCAGACTTTACTGACACAAACTAAAGGAAAATTCAAAAAACAAAAATCACAAATTGTAATATAGAATCACAGTACTTATGAATCGCAAAACATATTGAATCGGAACCCAAGTATCATTACTGTACCAAAACGGGAGATAAACATGTCATCCCAGCCCTGAACGCTGGGTAACTTTTTGGAGTATG
Organism: Myripristis murdjan; assembly: GCF_902150065.1. Classification (NCBI taxonomy): domain Eukaryota; kingdom Metazoa; phylum Chordata; class Actinopteri; order Holocentriformes; family Holocentridae; genus Myripristis; species Myripristis murdjan. Next base: position 33,022,955 of record NC_043985.1, read on the forward strand.
CGTAAATTTGAATTTGAATAGCGGCCACCTGAGATTCAGTCTCTCCCTCCCTGCACACTCAATCGTACGTGTTAGCATGTTAAGGTAAGCTAAGCTAAAGTGGCAGAGCTACTAAGTTTGTTTAGGGAGGTGAGGCGGGTGTGCATGATGCATGTTCATGACACATGATTGACACTGATGTTGCCACGCCTCCTTGTCAGTGTGTTTAGTCTGGGTCAGATTGTCTGTTTGTAATGAAACACAGATTTTAAATGCACGAGGAATGAGGCTGAACACATTTTGGGTGTTAGAGGTTCTGCTCACAGGCAAATCAGGCAAGAATCATTTTAGCTAATGAACCTATCGCTCTTCCTCCTCCTCCTCCTCCTCATCAGGTGTGGGACGCAGGCAGCGGCAGTCTGCTCCAGAAGCTTCCGGCCGACCTCCCGGTGCTGGACATCAGCCCCTTCCAGGTGAACGGAGATCACTTCCTGGCCTCGCTCACAGAGAAGATGCTGAAGCTCTACAAGTGGGAGTGAGCGAGGAAGACTCTCTCCACGCCGCCGTCCCATCAGCCGAGTGCCTTTTCCTCTGAGCCGCTGTTTACACCCACAACCTGTCAGAGCTGTTGTCATGGTTACTCCTGCACAGCCGGGAGCGTGAGGATGGAGCGATTGTGTTTGGATTGTGGGAAAGGGCCATCAACTGCTGCTAAACTTCCTGTATGAGCACATTTACCTGCACACTTCTGCTGCTGCTCAAGGAAATCTTTCCATTGCATCATTTACATGGTGTGAAGTAACACGATTTCTCTAAAAAAAAAAAAAAAAAAACCTTCTAGGGATGGAAGATGGAAAGATGTTTTTCCCAGGCCAATAGCGCCATCTGATATCTACCAAAACACTAGATACCAATGTGCATTTTTATAAGAATGGTAACACAAATGCAGGTTCATAACAGCAGAATCTTCTCAGAACGGCCTGTCTTAAGAGAAGTGTTTTAAAACAAAGACCATGTTAGTTAATTTTCACAGTCGTATTAATGACACACTCCTTGGGGGGGAAAAAAAAGGTCACAAAATGCCAAAATCAATCAATGAGCCAAATATTGAAAGTAAAAATAACATAGGACCAATACCAACACTGCTTTTTCATGCCAATATCGTGTGATACCGATGGTAGCTACTGCTTCATTTAATCCATGTCGGTCTGCTGCACCGTGCCGTTCATGCAGGTTCATCTGCGTCTGGTGACCTTTGACCTGCACGTTCTCAAAAATACAAGAAGTCTGCCCGAGGCGCTAACATGCCCCAGCAAAGCAAACAGGAATAGAATAAAGGGCTAAATGGAAAGTGAGAGCTGGACTGGGTTCTGTTACTGTGATTCTCCGCCTGCTGACATTAATGGAATCAGATGAGGAGGAGTTTACATGACGTTATTAGTGTGTGTGTGGTGTGCATGTTGAACGTGCTCGGAGTCTGTCTGCTGTCTAGGTAACCGGCTCTGGTCTAAACATCCAGCTGCTGGAAGAGGCTGAATTTAGGAATCAGGAGAACACAAAGTGAGTTTTCTGTCTGAGCTGGTGTGTCTGTGTGTGTGTGTCTGTGTGTGTGTGTGTGTGTTTCCAGCGTTGACTGTTTGACTGGTGTGTGTGTGTTTAAAGAACAGACGATGAATTGAGTCTCATCTGGTCAGATCAGCGGTCGTCAGGCTGTCACCTGAGTTTGAAGTGTGAGGGCCTTGATCAGACAACAGCAGCAGTTTGGGGTTGCAGTCCAGGTGGGAAACTCACCGATCACAGACAAAAATCACCAATTGCAGTAAAACAAGCAAAAAAAAAAAAAAAAAAGAAGCGGTAGTCAGTGATTTCCACCCCCTCTCCCCAATCACACACACACTCTTGACAATTTACCCAAATTACAGTCACTGATTGCACCCCAAATCAGTGTCAGCTGCTTCCTACTTCCTTGGCTGTTGCTTTGATTTTGGCTGCAATCAGAGATTTGTCTCCACCTGCTTTATTAGCCCAAACGGTGGAGATTCTCTCACCGCTGTATCTGGTTGACAGATCGGTTCGCTGTCAGTCCACCAGACACCGAGCCGTGTTCAGGTCCGTCAAAGGGACTGTTTTAACACGTCGAGAATTCAAAGTGAGCACAGCTGAGTCCAACAACAAAATTTCACTTCTTCACAAGGAAATGCATTATGTTCGACAGTATGCATCAAACATTATGTTCGGAGAATAGCAGATTTTGTTGCCCTTCATTCCTTTGTCCTTTCCCCTGCTGAGGACTCACGGTCAGCTCTCAGCCGGTTGTGTAGAAATGTTGGAGGTTGAACCGTAATAATCCACCTGGGAGCAAACACACAGCTTGTCCGTGTTTCTGTACCGTCTTCTGTCAAATGATTTTTTTGTCTTATTTCATCTCCCTGTGGATCTGAGCATCACGTGCCAAAGGACTGGGCTGGTTTTTAACTTTTTCTTTCCTTTGTTTGTCTTTGAAAAGGAAGCTGTATATATGTATATTTGTTACTCACTGTTTGTGTACGACTTTACAGTTAATAAAAATGCTGAGTTATTTTTCAGAATGGAGTGTTGTTCTTTAAACTTGGGATTTTCAGGGGGAAAACTCTTGTACTTTTCCCTGCACTCCATTTGTCTCGTGAAACTGTCTGTTTAAGTGCAAGATTTTGCACTTAAACTTGCAATGAGAAAAAGGAAATTATCCTCACGCTCCCAAATGTAATTTTAATGCAACGTTTCATCACAACCAGGGTCTTCAGGTAAACCAACTTACAGCTATGGTCGCAACGTTGCAAATTGACTTGATTTCTGTTGAAACTGCAGCAAAAAAGGCAGTGAGCAACTTAGCAGGGAATGACTCAAAAATTAGCAAGAAATCAGTACAAAGTTTCAAGAAAATAACACAGAAAGTAGAAGTAAAAAAACAAACGTGGAAATTAAGCAACAATACAAGAAAAGAAAATATCCTGAAATTAAGTTATTAAATTTTAAATATTTTTTAACTAACCCTAACCCCAAGTCTTGGTCACAATATCCCTGTGTGTCTGCAGTGTACTGAAGCAGATTTTTTTTCATATGCTTAGTTTCTTATTTCTGTATTTATTGTTGTAATATTTTGTAAGATTAATGCACATTTTTAGACATTATGCACTTTTTTAATACATTTTTTGCACATATTTTTTTTATATTTCCATTTCTTTTTCTATCTTATGTCTTACAAGGACTCAGCCTTAACAAGTGGTATGTGCTTTTAACCGGTGAAGTACACGGGCGCCCCCCAAAATGTTTCCAAGTTTTCTTGCTAATTTTTGGGTCATTTCTTGTTAAGGTGCTCATTGCCTTTTTCCTGTATTCATTAAAGAAAACAAAGGAATCAACTCAGATTTCAAAGGGTCAGAGAGAGAGAGAGAGGGGGGGGGGAGAATCAGTAAAAATGAGCCTGATTGAGGCTAATTTTCATCTGTTGTCCTTGGCCAGATGTGAAAAGGTATCCTAAAAAAACTATTTAAAAAAAAAAACATGTTATACAGGCAGGAAATAAGTCAAATTGAACAGAGTAACATGATCACAGCAACATGAATTCAACACAGGACAGAGTGATTGCACACAAACAGGACAAACGTAAGGCAGTGAACACAAAAATGAAGATTATAAAGGGCAAAAGGACGAGACATGAACGCAGCGCAAAGCAGTGATCAGAGCAGCAGCTCAGACAGCCTCACACTGTGGACTCTGCCACAAAACTGCAAATACAGCCTGGATGTTTTTTTTTTTTTTTCTTAAATGCCTGCATGAGCCTGCTGCTCTCTGCAGGAAAAAAACAGTGAAGCTGCCTTACATCTACACTGGGCTCCTGAATGCTGCAGGCTGCAGGCGGGAAGCTGCATGCTGCATCCCAGATCCTGGATCCTGGAGGCTCTGGGCTTCCCAGTCCGGATGAGCATCACAGCATCACAAGAGGACGGAGCAGAGAGCTGGCAGGAAGCTGGTGCAGAGTTCAGGGCAGGTCACAGCTCCTCTGCCAGCTTTCTCCTCATGAAAAACAACTCCAGCACTCCATCACCAATATCAATGTAACTGAAAGGTGATTAAAACACAAACATATATTGCATAGGAATATTATGAGATACAAAAAAATACCATTAGGTACAGTAAAGCCAGTATAACCTCACTACTGACATGCACACATGCACACTTCAAGTCCCTTAAGTATTACAGAAATGTTGCTATTTATTCACCATTACGTAACTGCACTCATGTTAAATTATAATACTTGTTTATCATTGTTATGTATGTAATTGTATGTCATTATGCGGTGAACAAGTCAACCCACAGCAGTCACAGGATCCCAGTCTACCAACAGATTTCTACGTCTGATTCTGCCAATGGCACAAAACAACTCCGTGCTGCCTTCACTATCTGCTCGTAAACTGTCATGTTCGCATTTCAGACACGATAAAAAATATGACGTAGTATATTTCGTGTGCTTTTGGTTGACAACAGGGGCAAATGGAGTTAGTCTGAGGTGGTGATTGTTTCATTTTGGAAGCCGGTTATTCTGGAAAACGTGTCTATGAATTAAACTCGGCCAGTTGATAAGAATAAAAGAAATCGCGACAGCTTAAAGTTAACCAAACAGCGAGAAATTGAAACACAGTACACTGGTTAATTACAGAAAACGAAAAACAATAACATATAAGAGTATAACATATATTTTTAAGAATATATTGACGCGGCTTCCATACCCTATATATTGCTTTATGTTTTGGATGCACATTAATTTATCTTGTAAATAGCTTTGTAATGGCTGTCTTGATTTTTGATGCAGTCGCAAGATTCCCACCTACCGGGGTTTGCATGTGTCGTTGTAATGTCTCCCCTGTTGTTTTTACGACCTTGTTGGCTCATTGGTGTGCAAGCTCCTCACATAATTCCAACACTTCCGACTGTCCGTGAACGCAGCGGCAGGCTGACTGACTGACTGGCTCTGTGAAGATGGCGGACTGTATACGTGTTCCTCTGCTCTTGCTTTTGATGTGCATCTTGTCGTATGTGCATCCAATTCGAGGAGATAACGCTTATAACAACGTTATCATTAAACCGGGTGGTAATGCGGAAAACTTGCAGAACCAAGCCGGCGGTCCGGGAGCGGCTGCCGGGAACCCGGGACCCGCTGACAGGAGCCCGGTGGCCGGGGCCTCGCCGCCCCGGAGGCGCTCTGCCGGCTGGAAGTTAGCTGAGGAGGCGGTGTGCAGAGATGACCTGACCCGGCTGTGCCCGAAACACTCCTGGAACAACAACCTGGCTGTGCTGGAGTGTCTGCAGGATAAGAAAGAGGTAAAACACCGGGATGAGGTGGCGTGGTTCCCCGGCAGAGACGCACAGTGCTGGGTGTGCCTGCTGAGCCACAGAGCTAGCATCACGTTAGCTGCGCCCGTTAGCTTAGCAGCTAGCAGCTAGCCCCGCACGGAGAGAACGTCACGTTAAACTCTGCTCGATAATCTGGTGATTTGATGTGTCGCTGCTTACAAACCAAGACTACCTGCACGACAGAACACGTCCAAACACCTTTTTGGAGTCACAAGGATCAAATGTTCAATTCGGCATAAAGCAGTGCACCAAAGAGCCCGTAGCTTTCACAAAACTTTAAACTTTTAGATGATGTAGGTAGGTAGGTACTTTATTCATCCCGCAGGAAATTCACATTTTCTTCAGCAGTATCCATAGATTACAGATTAAGTAAATAAAAAAATAGAAATAAAGAATAAGATCTAAGTATAACAGAATAACCTAAGTACAACCCAGTGTGCAAAAAGCAATGTGCAACAAAAAAAAAAAAAAAAAACAGAAAAAAACGTGTGCATGGGTGTATAAAATGTGCATAGAGGTAGGTCAATGTGCAAATTTAGAAGAAATATACAGTATACACATGATAAATAGCAGTAAGCAATATAGACACTATGAACAAGGATTATAAAAAGATAGGAATATGAACAATTTCAACAGAAGTATGAACAGTTAAACAGCACTAAGCACTAAACTAAACAGCACCTAAATCAATACATAAAGTTTTTTTGTCGGTGAAATAAGTGTCACTTGGTGGGTCACTTCCATGCCGAATAAATCAGAAGTGCTTATTGTGTCAGGAGATGCTGTGATTACTTTCCCTGTGTGAGTGTTTTCCAGTCCACAGTCCCACATTAACATAAACCTGATATTTTCGGATGCACTTCAGTCTGTGAGTTCATCCTCATCCAACACGACGCAGACCAGTGCTCGCTAGCGGATAGCTGTAAAACTAACCGGATCATTGTCACCCAGTTTGTCCTAACAGTGCCTAAAAATTATTATTAAGCTCATAGTTTCTTTTTTTTTAATGCAGCCTTTTCGGTTGCATTAAATCACGACGAAAGACGAACAGCGTCAGCTCACATTATGGCAGTGAGCCTCACTGTTTGATAGCATTAGCTAGAGGTTAGCCCAGTTAGAAAGCATTGGGCCCTTTGATTGTTATTTGTGGATTTACTTTAATTTAATTTAATTGAAGTCATTCATTCTCTCCGTCAGACCTCGACAAGAAGTTGTGATGGTAGGTAGGTAGGTGGATACTTTATTCATCCCGCAGGAAATTCACATTTTGTTCAGCAGTATCCACAGATTACAGATTAAGTAAATAAAAAAATAGAAATAAAGAATAAGATCTAAGTATAACAGAATAAGAATAACCCAACAACAGAACAACAGAATAACCTAAGTACAACCCAGTGTGCAAAAAGCAATGTGCAAAAAAAACAAACAAAAAAAAAAAAACGTGTGCATGGGTGTATAAAATGTGCATAGAGGTAGGTCAATGTGCAAATTTAGAAGAAATATATAGTATACACATGATAAATAGCAGTAAGCAATATAAACACTATGAACAAGGATTATAAAAAGATAGGAATATGAACAATTTCAACAGAAGTAATAACAGTTAAACAGCAGTGGAAAATAACCTAACCTGAGGAACACACGCTCCGACCGAGGTTCAGAGTCAGTGTGAAACCATGAGACCAAGACCGTCGACAGAACCTGACGCCCGGTACTGGGAATTCAGGAACTGTCAGACTTGATCCAGCCTCATGGAATCACCCCTTCCCCTCCAGTCTTTGCGTGTTAGCTGATGTCGAAGTAACTGCAACTGCTGAGCTGCTGGTTGTTTAGGGCTGACTGTGTTTTATCAACCAGGTTCAAAATGTGCTTTAGCTTATAAAAAGGCAGGTAGAAACCAGATTTGAGTGAAATATTTTGTGCAAAGCCCAGCTGCAGCCACCTGGGACAAGTTGTGAGTGTGTGAGGGCCTCTGCAGCCTGGGGCCAGGAGAGTCTGGCAGCCACTGCTGATTAGTCACTGCTGGGTTAGTGGCTGTTGTCTTGGCATGTTGAGGCAATGCAATGATGTACAAATGATAAGGAACCCAATTCTTCCTTTCTTGACTCATTTTCAGTCTTAATTCATCGAGGCTGAAGCTGACTGAGAGCACAGTGTTGTGTTCTTGGACAGTCTGGGTGTGCAGCTGCTTTCACAAGGGACATTTTTGGTCCCGATGGACACAAGGGCTGCATGATATGGACAAAATTTCATACCCTGATCTTTGTGCCAAATATCTCAATGGCGATACGATATACAATATGATTATGGATTCACATGCGTTTGAAATTTTAAGTGCACAAAAGTGGAAATGAAGTATTCTTCCAAAAACATCATAATGACATCAAATGGACACAGAAAATGCAGTTACTTCACAAAGTATTTTATTGATCAGAACAGACCAATCACTGTCGTAGGCTGTATTCAAATGAAAATAAAGTTTTAAAAAAGCAAACTCAATATATCATTCAGTGTATTCAGGACACTGAGCAGCTTCCCAGCAGTTGTTGGCCTGTTTCATGCCTTGCTAAAAGGCACCTCAAAGGTAGTTGTTGAGGGATGAGGGAAGAAAAGAGGATTACCACCTCCACCAGTCCCACACAGTCAGATTTTCCTCAGGCTTGTGGCAAATATAATTTGTGTTGTTTGGGTCAGTGGCGTGTATCTCTGACCTTCAGGGCTGCTCCTCACAGGAGCGAGTGTCCGAGCGCATCCTGACAGATCGTCCAGGCACCTCGCCTGGTAGCTGGGTGGCATTTGACTCTAGTACTTAAGCCTATTAGGTGCTTTTCAAGAGAGGGCTACAGCAAACCAGGGGCTTTCCATAGGCTTACAGTCCTGAGCACACAGCCCTCAGTTTGTACCAATTATCAGCTTACACACCCTCACAAGACAGCGTCCCCTCTGGTGGGAAGTTTCCATGGAGGAGCCCAGCCTTCGTCCTCCCTACACTGAAACATAGATTAAGAGGAAAAGCCTCTTTGAATTGGAGAACAGTCCTAAAAGGTGGAGAGGAGTTGCAGGAGCTCAAAACACTGCTGTGTTCAGTCTTTCAGGAGAGCTGGACTTTGAAGTTTTCACATCTTTATGCTGGTGTGAAGTTGCCCAGACATCATGACTCTAGTTTTCTGTCTGTTTTTAGTTTCTCTTTGTTGGATTTTTCACAGTTTTCAGCTGTGAACTCAGTGACATTTTGTTTTTACAGTAAACCCTTTAGACAAGACTGCAGCTTTTTCCTTGTTGGTGGAGTTGGAATTCAGGAAGTCGGAGTAATCAGTGTCCATCATCAATTCTTGTGTTCCCACATTTTTTTTTTTTTTTTACCAGTTAGAAGCTGTAGTGTTTGCTGTATTTTTCGTGGGTTTCAGATGGGTCTTTTGTGTTTCCTCTGTCACAAGGTGCAGATGATGTCAAATGCTGTTTTGCATATTAGTGGAATTTGCTGTGCCAGGTTTCGGTTGTTGGCAAGTTTCATCACAGTCGCTGGGAGTTGTGAATCAAAATCATTTTTGAAGACATAAATATCACAAGGTGAAATTTCAGACAGTCACCGCTAGTGTTGTCACAATACCAAAATTATGACTTTGATACAATCAGCCTAAAATAATACTGAAAGTGAAATGCAACCATTACAAAAACCTAAAACATCAGGAAACGTGATGAAATTAGATATTAGCTGGCCGAACATGGAACTTGAAATTCTTCAGGGTTTTTGTTTGTTTGTTTGTTTGTTTTTGTCATGTGTTGATGCTATTCTCGTTGGAAAAATAAGGCTGCACTCTGAAAAGTTGTTCAGCATAGTGCTACTTGACCAAGTTGGCACCAGTTGCTGTTTCTTAGCCAATCAGAACAATGGTCCCGCCCACACAGACTGGCGATACACGTTACTGCTTCCTCTGCATAGCCAGTGACTGAGTCGTGTCATTAATGCCCTCTACTGGTCAAATTGCTGCACTGCACCAAATCTTAAACACATAAATAATATGTTTTCAGTTCCTTTTTAACTTTGGCTTTTAATGGAGAAGGCTCTGTCTGTCGCCAGATTTCCCCACGCTGGAAAGGCACACAGGGGACGGCATGTTCTAGCAGAAAGCTTGTGTCTCCTGTCTCTACGATCCAACATGGACACAGCGGGATGTCCAGTGAAGCCTGTCTGGGTTTGGGTGTGGTGTCCGGCGAGGCTCTTTGAACTGCCCAGCTGGCACTGCGCTGCTGCTTCTGGTGCGAGGGTAAAGATTACAGCCGCTTTTAGACAACCTAGCATTTTGTCTGTCTTGGGCCGGCTGCTGTCAGAGCCGCTGGTGTCTGTGGTTTTGTGTACGTGGTGTGGAGGGAGGAGGAGGCGGCTCGGGCGGCCTCCGCTCAGGGTTCACATCTTCAGTGTGTTCCGTTTCCTTCCGTTTTCGTGCAGCCGCTCCCTCCGTGTCTCTGCCTACCTGGCTTGTTGAAGATAATTGCCAATTAGGGCCTGGACGCCGCGTGCCTTTTCTTTCACACTGACGGGTGAAGGCAGACACTTGGCCAACATTCAGCGGGGGTGAGGAGCTGCTGACCCGGCCCGTGCTGCCGCCTGTAGCGCTGATCCTGAATGTCCCTGTGATGCCTTCAGGTGCTCCGTGGTTACGTGTTTACACCAAATACTGTCTGAGCGACTGGAGTGGAAAAACAGCTGATCTGAGCTCAGCCTGCCGGACGGCACCGAGCTCAGAATGAAGGCTTAAAGGAATCTCGTTTTGCTTTTACAGAAGGATTTAGAGCTTTGACTAATGATCGCTTTCATTGTCGATTAATCTATCAATTATTTTTTGATTTAGCACACAGTTAGTGACTGTCGATTGTTTGATCCCTCTTGACTTACATATTTTTATTTTTTTATTTTTGCATATTTTTATAATACTATTTTATTTTACTCCTTTTCCTTGTAATTGTGTCAACTATTTTTTTGGCTCATTGTACAGTAATATTTTACATATTTTCAGGTAATTGTTTATGCTTGTTTTTTTTTTTTTCCTGTTATTTTTTTTTCTAAGTAATTTTCGGTAATTTTCAGAACATTTTCTGGTAGTTGTCTAGTAACATCTTACTAATTTATTGCTAATTTTCAGGTAAAAACTGTATAAACACAAGAATTATGATTTCAGTTCAGCATCACGTATCTGACATTTATAAATACAGGCTAGTTTTCATTTTTAGTTATTTATTCTGATTTTCTGTTTTTTGAGTAAAGGTCCAGTAATTTTCTGCTAATTTGCTAGTTGCCTTTTTCACATGTTTTTGAGAGAAATCAGGTGAATTTGCTCAGGGTTTTGAAAGGTTAAGCAGGGCAGCTGTTTATTTTTTAATTTAACATAAAATAGGAGGGGAGATAAAATCTCGTCAGTCCTTATGTCTAATAATTTATCTCATTGACACATTGGTGTTGCATGAGATGCAGGAACTCGTGTGTGGTTGAGGTTTTGGCTGCAGGGAGCAGAGCTGAGGAGGTGGTGATGAGGATGAGGAGGATGATGATGATGATGATGAAGGCTGTGGAGGCCCTGACCACAGGCTGCTGTGCTCTCTGCTGCTGGCAGACGCTTCACTTCAGATGAGTGGCTTCATGACTCACAAGGTGTTGGAAATGGTCGGCTTCCCCCTGCAGCCGGTCTCACTCTACCGCTCTTTCACACACACACACACACTCTCACATACACACACACACTCACACACTTCTCGGACAAACAGGCGAGAGTTAATTGTTTTATTTTAAAAACCTGAGGTTTTGACAGATGAGTGATAGCGTAGGAAAGACGGCGATGGTGCTGTTTTTATTTTCTTCTGTTTCAGTCAGAAAACAAACAGCGAGTTTGATCTACATGCACGTCCACTGTCACGTTTACACACAGCAAACCCAACAGAAAGAGTGGAATCACTGGATAACTGGCCACACGAAGCTATCACGGTGTTTTACCCACGACATGTATCACGAGACATATGCAGTATATTATAAGATAATCAGCTATGATACTTTACAATATCTGACAGAACAGTTCCATTTAAAATAGTTAAAAAGGCAGGAACAAATGTGCATCTGTGCAAATCAGGTTGAAAACTCAAATCTATTCTTGGCACAGGTGTATCGATAAATGTCTTATAAGAGGAAGTATCGCAAATATATTGAATTATTGATTTATTGTTTCATCTCTACTTAATACAGCACAGGCCTGGGCCATATAACTAAAACTATTATCATGATAAAATTAATCACCTCAGTTGATATTAAAAACTATTTCAGGATATCTAAAATGATTATTATGTCACAGTTAAAGGCTACTGTTTGCAAGATAAATATTTCAGACTTCTGACATTTAATCATTTTTTAAATTTATGTTGGAGAAAAATATATTGTGATAATTGTTATTTTTTCGAGATTATTGGTTATCGAGGTCATCGGTAATGGATGTAGGGGGCCAATATTTGCCAACATTTGTAGCAAAATTTACAGTATCAGAAATGCCTGCACAAACATGGCATCTTCAAACATTTAATTAACATTGTTGGTAACGAAAAAAAATGCAAAAAAAAAAATACAAAAAATTACCAGAATATAAAAAACCCCTGATAATTCGAAATAAAATTACAAAAATAGACGTAAAAATTATTAAAATAAATATATTTAAACGTCAGATCAGTGATGTTGGATTAGCCTAAATGCTGTAAAGTGAAAGGTGCCTGCTGTAAGCACAAAAATTCAGTAGAGCTGAAAAGACAACTGTCCCCCTTCTATCCATCAAACTACAACTTAGTGTTTTTCTGTCTTTTTGTAAAACTAAATGAAATACAAATCCAGTGAAAAGGGAAATGAAAAGTGTAATCATTATCAGAAGCCTTGCCCTGCTCGTCCCCCTCGTGTTGTTCCTGCTCCCTTTCAGACAGAGAGGCGCCGTCTGAGTGGTTTTTCTTATCGGCCATCATGTAATCAAAATAACAATACAGATTATTATTGAAAATTCTGAATATCGGCGCCAGTAATCGTCCGGAGCTGATAATTCATCAATCCCTCGTGGAAGCCGTGTATTAGAAAGCTGCTGTTTGGACGGAGAAGAGATTAGGCTTCTACTTGCACCGGATCAACCAGCTAAGAAAAAAAAAAAATCAACGTTTTTTTCTTTTTAAAGCATTAAGAACTCCTTCCAGCCTCAGAAAACAAGTGACATCACAGGTTTAGTCAGTAGTTGGAGCGCTGGTTTGCTGCTGGACCTCGACTGTAACCCTCCTCCTCCTCCTCGGTCCTCCACCGTGAACTCCACCCCTCACACTGTTTACTGTGTGTGTGAAGAGCATTGTGACACTTCACTGTAAAATACACTTTAAATAACACACACACACACACACACACACACACACACACACACATGCAGACAGCCTATTCCCAGCCTGCACTGTGGCTGCCATGTTGTAAACAGTCAGAAACTATGAGGCCATCTGCAGAATTGTGACTTCACACACACATACAGACACACACTCTTGCTCTCTGTCACACACACACCACACACACAGGCCTGCATAAGGACTACACTGTGAATTTGGGGTGGGCGGGGGGGGCGTGGAGGCATGAAGTCGCCTCAGGTCAGTGCAACACGACAGGAAAACAAACCCGGCCGCAGTGTTTTACCAGGCAGACTTTTTTTTTTTTTTTTTTTTTGGAGTCTGATTCTCTCCTGAACATCTGTCTGGCCGCCCTGATATTCAACACGGCCGCTCGCTCTTTTGGATCTATCGGCCAGTTCAGCCCACAGACGAAGGAGTAACTCTCCTGCTGTCACCTCATGAGGAGTGAGAGCAAAATGAACTCCCTTTGAGGGTGACTGGCACATTCTCACCACATCCACACTGCTTGTTCAGTGAAGTGATGATAGGGGAAATTTGCACTGACTCATCGCAATTGCCTCTAGATCTTTTATTGTTTGTTTGTTTTTATTGTTTGTTTGTTTCTCTGATGAATTGCAGGTGCATGTGTATGTCAGGACAGCAGCTTGAACAAGGCAGGAGGACAGTTTAATTTTACAAATGCCAGATTCCAATGGCAAATTATTTCTTATTTCTTCTTATAGTTCTGTGGTTTGCAATAAAAGTATGGCCCTGTCCCAGTTCATTAAACTGCACCACTGGATCAGATGTGGATGGACCCAACAACCAGGTTTATCACCTGAACAGGAAAGCAGAGCGTCCCTTTGCTTTTTGTAGGGCTGGGACGATAAGTTTATCTCCTGATTCCATGCTGTCATGATTAAATATGTGTTGTGAGTCTACAAGTATTAGTATTGTGATTCATTATTTTGAAATGGCTGCCATGGGGGTTCACATCATCACACACGAATCAAATGTGGCTCATTGAATCCACAAGAGTCTCAGCTTTCCAGTCAAAGCCAACTGATGCAGCTCCAAGACTGTTTAGGCCCCAGTCTGCACACACACACCATTTTACAACAGGCCACAAGAACACATGTGGACTGCAGGCTTTGGGGCCCAAACTGCATGGGATTAGCAGAAGGTGGGCGTCTCTGCAAAGGGGAGAGCCGTGGCTGCCCAGAGAACCCATTTTCATTCACACAGCTGGAGGTCAGAGGTCAAGGGACCTGCTGGAAACAGACATGCCAGATTTTCCCTCACCAGTTTAGTTGCTTACAACTTAGCATGACGTGCTTTGTACCAATGGATTCCTTTGGTGGTCTACTTCCTAGGTGATACCAGTGTCTTTACTTAAAATCAACCAATTGCAAATTACCCCACCTGCTGCTTCTGGGGTCTGGCAAGTTGTGTTGACTCGGGAGCCTTGGCAGTACAGCAATGACAGTATGGGCCTGTCACGTGGGTCATGGTGAGGCTGAAATCGGAGGAACATGATCACCAACATGCATACTTGTGTTCTGGCAGCAAAAGTGGGATTTCAGGTTGGTTGACAAATCACAGATTTTTGCAAGAGACAATGTTCCCCAGCCAGCAACGCCTCCCGACGGCGTACAGAGCCGAAACCTGCAGGACAGCAGTGACACGGCTCGCTGCACCCATCAGATTTGACAGTGACAGGAATGTGACTTTGCTTGCTTTTATCTTCCATTCAGCCAGTAGAATCAGCAGATATAGGTCAACTCCGATAAGTATGAAGGGAAGGATCGACTTCATATCTTTTAGTTTTAATTTTCGGTTTAGTTTTAGTGTTAGTCATCTCTTGAAATATGTTTTTGTTTTGGTGAGATGTTAGTCAGTTATTTATTTTACGTTCCTCTTAGCCAAGTTTTAGTCAGAAGTACTTAATAATTTTAGTCACGTTAGTCCAGTGGCAGCTGTTCTCAAAATACTGTTGCATTTTCTGAGCTTCCCTGTTCCTTGTCTTATTGTCCTGGTCGCTCCCCTTGTTTATATTAAGGTGCAGCATTTGCACTTTACTGATATTTTATAAGTGAGCACCGTTTTTAAGACTGTATTTACTTTACATCTGAAACAATACAAAGGCTAAACAGTGCCATTGGTATGTCAACATTAAAGCTCATAATTAAACATTAGGGCCTGCTCTCCTCTGAACTGATGTGACCGCTGGAACTTCAATGCATCACAGGCGACTTTTACACCAAAGATGAGTGGAAACTTCCAGAGCCTTGCAAGAGAAAGTCGACACGTTTGGTTTTCACTGTGGTGAAACTGGCCAGTTTCACACTGATGAGACTGGAGGAAACAGCGTATCGTTTCCATAGCAACGACTCTTTATTTTAGTGTTGCTGCCTGTAGCTGGATAGCTTGTAGTGCAGCTCCATGCTGCCTTCACAGGAGCAGCACATCAGAGAATCATCTTTAAAATTTCACCAACACGGCGGTTCCTGTGTCAGACTCAGGAAAATGAGGGGAAAATTCATGTTAATGTGACTGTATCAGTCCTCTTCTGATGTTTTCATGTCAGTATCTTTTGTTGGCCCGGGTAAATTATTTTTAATGAAAATTCATTTTGAATTTGGTTTCACAGAGCAACTTGTTAACATCATTGTCATGAAAAAAAGAACATCGATGACTCTTTTTCACCCAAAAAAACATTTTCAGAAATATCCACATGTGGCCTTGGTGACACTCTTCAAGGCGCGTGCGTGCGTGCGTGCGTGCGTGCGTGCGTGCGTGCGTGTGTGTGTGCGCGTGTGCGTGTGTGTGTGTGTGTGTGTGTGTGTGTGTGTGTGCATGTGTGCGTGTGTGTGTGTGTGTTACACTCTGCTCTGAGCCCTTCAGTTGTCTAACCTCTCCTCCTCCTCTTCTTCTTCTCCTCCTCCAGGAAACAGAGATCGCCGCCGACTGCAACCATGTAAGTGTCTCTTCCCCCGCCATCTCACCCTGATGCTCTATTTCCCAGCATGCACCCTGTCTGCTCTAAGGGTCTCTCTGATGTGCAAGGAAACTTCCTAGTTAGCGAACACTTTTAGGAAGTACGGACTGTCTCACTGCAGCATCAAACACAGGACACATCCCGGTTCAGTTCCTTGATTTGGTGAAATTTAAAGGTAACATCAAGTGATAAAATTATAAGCAGTGAAACATCTTTTTCTAAAAAGTGTAATTTGTTCATAACTGAGATGAAATTGATTGATTGACACTAAAAAGCTTCAGTTTGAGAGTGAAACGATGGCTTTAGCAAATTCAAAGATGCACACATTCTGAATAAGGTATTTTTACTTTCAATTGTCTATTTTGTCAAGTGTGTGATTTTCATATTGTTTTTCTATTCTGTTTTTATTTTTTAAGAAAAGGTTGGAAAGGTGTAATAGCTATGAACTCCATGTTTTAGGCAAGACATCCGTGTTTCAGTTTGTTTTGCTACCAGTGGAAATGATGCTATGTTTGACAAAGACTTGAGGCATAGAGGTTTTTTTTTTGTTTTGTTTTGTTTTTAAATTTTATTTAGTTGATTTTTACTTGATTAAAACCACTGGAGCCTGTTGTCACTCCACACAGTTGATGTCCAGCTTCTCAGCACATAAACATGGAGGTTGGCCAAAAAGACAGTCAGCCCAAAAACCTTTGTCCCTGGCTGCTCTCTGCATGCCTTTAGACCGTTTTTTTTTTTTTTTTTTTTTTTTTTGTCTCTGTTATCTGTCTATCTGTGTAGCAGCGACTCACTCACTGTAACTTCCTTATGAGAAGATAAACCTGCTGCGGACAGTGTTGAAATCTTGTGGTTTCAATCTTCACGGTCTGCAGCTCTCTCCGCTTGGTGCTGAGCCAGGCGGAGACGCGGGGCCCGGCAGGAAAAACAGGCTCACACAGCTCAGTATGAATATAGATATATAAAAAGACATTTTTAATTGTCTTTTTTTAGTGTGTTATCATATTAGCCACGTTCATGAAGAATTTTATAATGCGGGCAGTTATAAAGAGAAATGGTGACGTGTGAATCTGTCTGACCCACATGTTTTCTGTGTCTTCTCTCCTCCAGCTGCTGTGGAACTACAAGCTGAACCTGACCACCGACCCCAAGTTCGAGTCTGTCGCCGTGGAAGTCTGCAAGTCCACCATCGCTGAGGTCAGTCGCTAACAGGAAGCAGGAAGCAGCGCCGCTCTGAACGCCGGCTCTGTCTGAGAAAAACTGTTTGGAAAAAGCCGGTGGAATTTCTCTTTTTGATGGAAGTTGTGGTGCTGTTTTGACCCGTTCTGTTGTGGGCTGTCATTTCTACGCTGTGACATTAATTTTCTGTACAAGTGGCCATGCAGATCATTCTGTCGTTCAGTTCAGCGAGTTTCTAAAACGAGCACGTCATGGTGACTGCTCCGCATTAGCGTAAAGCAGAAGTCAAGCCTACTTTAAACAAAGAAGCGTCCGACGTGGTTCACCGCCTCTCAAACCTCATTAACAAACTTCTAAACTTAACAGTAAAGATGAACTTTATTGTCTTATATGGAAAGAGAACAGACAGTTGCACTGCACCACCAAATTCATTGAGAGCCATTCATTAAAAGAATGCAATGTGCTAAAAACACCAGTTTATCAATGTTGCAATAGCAATATGAAATACAAAATTCTAAAATATAAAACGCGCAAAAATCTTACTAGCAGTTTTAGATGTAAAATAGATGTAAAGATTGAGATTCAGACGCTACATGGCCTGTTTCTTGGCTCTGCTATTTTCAGTAACAGATGTCTGTTTATTTGAAATAAGAGTTTCCAAACAGGCTTCCATGTTTTTCCAGTTTGAGAACCAGCGAGCGCCTGGCCAATCAGCTGCTGCCCTCAGTCTGTGGCACATGAAACCGAACTACAGTTCGTCCAGAGTTTAAAGTAAACCTGGGAAGACATTCTACCGTGTTTTGAAAATTTGGGAAATATGACTGTTGATGTTTCAGGGAGGCAGAACTCTGGTCAGTCATTTTAGGGACACGGGCATGGATGCGAGTACAGTCGACCACAAAGTCCAGCGTGTTTGATTAGTGTGAACTGGGACCATTTTACAACAGGCCACAAGAACACATGTGGACTGCAGGCTTTGTGGCCCAAACTGCATGGGATTAGCAGAAGGTGGGCGTGTCTGCAAAGGGGAGAGCCGTGGCTGCTCAGAGAACCCATTTTCATTCACACAGCTGGAGGTCAGAGGTCAAGGGACCCGCTGGAAACAGCCATGCTAGTTTTTCCCTCGCCAAAATTTAGCTGAACTTTGAAGCAGCATTTTGCCTCCTTGCCGACAACTTAGCATGACTTGCTTGGTACCAATGCATTCCTTAGACCGTCTAGTTTCATATGGTAACAATAGCTTTACTTTAAATCAGTAAAAAAAAGTAAAAAAAAAAAGAGAATCGCAGTAGTTAAGTGAATCAGTCTTTCCCTCACTGCCTAGTTTTTAGGATCTGTCAAACTGTGTTGACTTGGCAGTACAGCAGTGACAGTATGGGCCCGTCACGTTGGTCATGGTGAGGCCAAATGGGAAGAGCGTGATCACCAACATGCATACTTGTGTTCTGGCAGCAGAAGTGGGATTTCAGGTTGGTTGACAAATCACAGATTTTTGCAAGAGACAATGTTCCCCAGCCAGCAACGCCTCCCGACGGCGTACAGAGCAGAAACCTGCAGGACAGCAGTGACATGGCTCACTGCAAGAGAACACGTGTGGACTGCAGGGTTTGTGGCCCAAACTGCATGGGATTAGCAGAAGGTGGGCGTGTCTGCAGAGGGGACATCTGGAGGTCAGAGGTCAAGAGACCCCGCTGAAAATGGCGATGCTAGTTTTTACCTTTACCTAAGTTTGAAGCAATATTTATCCACCTTACCAAGTGATTCGGTATGTTGATCTGAGCGTGGATCAACATACCGTGGCCGAGTCCAGCAGTCATACCTAATATGAAAGCGCTCTTACTCTCTCCTGTTACCTCCGTGGCAAACGGGGACAAAGCTTACTCCCAGAGGGAATCATCCCAACTGGCTGGCTAATTCAGTGGCTCCCCACTTGGTCAGATACATTTCAGAAGGTCACATGATAAAAAAATCCCAGCCTCCCCATCCAATTAAACAAAACAGTTTTTTTTTTTTTTCTTCTAATAACTGCTTGAAGTGAACGTGTCCCGGCTCCTCATGCATTGGCTCTGTGGATTCTTATTCTTGTTCCTCTCACCAAACTCTTCCACCGACCTGCTAGTTTGTTGTTAACACACACCCCCCCACACACACACACACACACACACACTCTCTCTACAGCATCATTACAGAAAACTCCAGGCTGACAGACAGATTCCCACTGCTCTGGCTGCTGCTCCTAACAGAGTTTGGAGAAATCACACCAGGTCAAATCTGTCAGGAAACTGGATGAACAGAAAATGCAGCGCTGAGAGTCAACGCCAAAACACACACAACCTCCCATCTGTATTTTACCCTGTTTTCAGCTTTCAGAAGCATGTGGAGCAAATTTCATCATTAATATTCACATATCGGTTGACTTTGACACAATTCACTGAATTCACATTTCAGTTTAACTTGTAGGAGCTGTTGACCTCCCAAACACATAATCATCCATGCCTCTTACACACACACACACACACACACACACACACACACACACACACACATTTTAATAACAACTTTATGATGGAAGGTGTCATCTTTGAGCCGTTTCCTTTTCATATGAATCAGAATCAGAAATTCGAGGGGAATTGGGGTTGCAGTAGCTCAAACTCTCAAGAGAATATATTGTAGGCGTAAGCGAAACTCTAAGAAATAGAAAAAGAAGTATACAAATATGTGCCTCAGAAATTTGTTTAAAAAAAAAAATGTGTGTACACAATGAATAAATAAGTACATTAATCCTACAAAAATAAAGTGTCATACTTAAACTATGTACCAGTTAAACCAGTGATACAGATTTTTTTTTTTATTTAGGAATCTGTTTGAGAAACCACAGTGGTCAGTATTATGATTAAATATTTATGTTTTGGCATTGCTGGTCCTCCTCAGATTAAAGAGTGTGCGGCGGAGGAGCGAGGGAAGGGCTACCTGGTCTCCTGCCTGGTGGATCACCGCGGCAACATCAGCGAGTACCAGTGCAACCAGTACATCACCAAGATGACCAGCATCATCTTCAGCGACTACCGGCTCATCTGCGGCTTCATGGATAAATGCCGCGACGACATCAACACGCTGCACTGCGGCAGCATCAGCACCGGAGAGAAGGTGAGCCGACGGGGGGAAAAAAACAAAAACAAAAAAAAAAAAACCATTCACACTGAAATCAGAAAGTGTCACCAGATGCCTTTACTTGCACACTTTCTCATGAACTAAACCTGATATCCTCTAGACCTGGAATTTCATGTCGTTGGAAATTTGGAGACAACATTCATGTTGGCCAGAGGATGAATGGTTGGCTAGAGCGTAGATGATGATCCTTGTCAACTTGGGTGGCTCCATCTCCTCTCCCTTTAGCGCCACCAGCAGGGCATCCGTGTTAGAAATTGTTCAGATGAACAGAGGTTTGGTTGATTGGATAAACTCGGTGTGGAAGTCGATGGATGGATGGACTTTATTGATTACAAACTGGGAAATTCTTGTGTTACAGCAGCAGGTTGTCCAGACATTTATATCAGCTGACAAGAGTTTTTGTTCATCTCTTGTATCTTCATATAAAGCATTTAATTTTATTGTAAAACACTTCAAGATATATCCTTTTTATGAAAGCTGATGTATAAAGTTTGTTATAGTGATTACACAATAATGGTAACAGTGATAATGATAATAATGATAACATGATTCAGGTCAGAGGTTGTTGCGTGTTGCCTGTTGCCAGGCAGGTTAGACTTGTACCGGATTGAAATGACAGAAGCCATTGTTATAATAATAATTACAGTTACCGCACCTTCCTCAGTAATCATAATACGGTTTTAACAGGGTGTTAGTCTGACTGTCTTAACCACAGGAAGTTAGTAATGACACACTCAGATCTCTATATTTATTTGGCCATGAAAACAGTTGAACTTGTGTCTCTCTTGATTTGAAATGTTTGTTTTTCTGAAAGCTCACAGCTGTTGCAGGTGACAACATGTCAGTAATTCGCGTAGCGTCCTGTGCTGCGTGAAGTTTATCGTCTCCAGCAGCAGAGTCATGCCGCTCTGTGTCAAGGTGTTCTGAAAGCACGTCAACACAAACAACAGATTACCAAAGATTACAAAAAAAAAAATGTGACACCGTGTTCTGACACTTTAATCTGACTCGGAGACGATGGTGGCTGATCTCACTCTGTCAGATAAAAAAAAAAAAAGTTAATCCAGAGTAAATCCATGTAAACCTGCCCTGCTTTGTTCTTATCAGAATCTCTCTCAGGCTGTTCCTCCTTTACAGAGAGAGTTTATAACATCAAAACCAAATGTAACCCATAACATCATAGTAAAAGATAAAAACACAAAGCGTTCCTTGAGCAGCTAACACAGGTTTAGCACATCATCCTGCAGCCATTTGATCGTAAAACCTGCACCAAGTCAACCCTACAACCTGGATAAAGCCTTTAATCAACTTAAAGCTCAGGATACACCACTGTCCTCATTTTACCCAGAATTCACAGCCAGCTGGAGTGTGTGCCAGTCTGCAGACTCCATTGCAGTGTGTGTGTGTGGACTGTCGGCACAGAAAATAGAAAGGTGTGCGAGGGTTCAGACTCTAATCTCTTCCCTCCACATGCGATTTCACCACGATGATATCAAAACAGGTTTAATTGTTACGAGCGGCGTGCAGATTAATCAGCAGGATGAATGTGAATGAATCCGTTCAGTAGTCGTCTGTGGGTTTTGTGGTGGAGTCTTTTTTTTTTTTTTTTTCTTTCCAGCTGTGAGGGTTCAGGTCAGGGTGTCGTGCTGTTTGTTTCTTGTAAACTTGTGACCCTGTAAAGCCCTTTGAGACTGCAAACAGTGATTTTAATGTTCTAAATAAACCTGAGCTTGAACTTTATTTTTTAGACATCACTAAAAATCTGCAGAATCAGTCAGTTAGTGAAATATGGCCAGTCTTTCCACAAGCAGCCACCATAAAGTCGTCGATATCTTAATCCCCCTACAGCCGACTGATAAGTTTCAGTTGGAAAATTAGTTTTCTTTTTTCTGTTTTTTTTTTTTTTTTTCTTTAATCACATAATGTGCGTTATAGTATCACAGTAAAACATCAGATGTGGCCTATTTCTGCTGAGACGCAACTTTATCATGATCACAGCAACAAATAGCAACATGAGGTCATTGACAGAACAAGACACACACACACACACACACACACACACACACACACACACACACACACACGCTGCTGCCTGTAGTATTTATATAATATTTCTATAATAATTCAGAGGCGTCCCTGCTGTTGAATATGTGCGTGCCATATGTTGCTGTAAGGAAAAAAATCCTTAGGAAATACTAAAATGAATGAATTTTGAATAAATGAATGTTAATTCTGGTCTGTTTAGGCTTGTTTACATCGCTGAATGTTTACAAAATAAAGGATAAAGGCTTCATTTAACTCGAGGGATGTGGAACCTTTTTTTATCTCAGTGAATCTAGCAATAGGCAATATTAAAATACTTGTGACTGACAAATAAATGTGGAATAAGCTCATAATTTGATGGTTGTTACTTCATCAATAATAAAATGTGGAATAAGCCCGTAACTCAGTGAGTTAGTCTGAACTGTCCTCACTTAAATCGACCCTCAGCGATATTGCACAGTGCAGCTGTGCAGCGGAGAAAAAGAAAGTTGTGTATTAAAACAAAAACCGGCCTTAATCTCATTGAACCAAGCCTATAGTACGCTATATTTGCAGTTTGATTGGTTGAACCTTTGTATAAGTGCAATACAAAACTTTCTCAGTTTTCTTTTGATATTTTAAATAAATTAATCTAAATAAATTTTCTTAATGTCTTCTCAGAGACGCACAGTAAATGTAAAGGTGGATCCTCGGGCCTCAGTTTGCACAGGAATTCAAATTATCCAGCAATTAATCTGGAATCAATCTGTCCTAATTAATTGTATTGATTTTTTTTAAATGCTCAGATATGTTTTTACAACTCGGTTGCCTCTGACTGTTTGTGCTGTGATTATTATTGAGGTGGTCTGTGCAGACAGACCTGCCAGAGTCCACACACGTCCCATCCTGCTGTGTGTTTAATAAGCCGTCACCGCTGCCTCCTCTCACTGGAGAAACCTCAGCGGGTCTCCTCAGAGTTCAGCTCCTCCGGAAAGAGAGAGAACACAAGTTTGACAGCAGATTGTCGCCGAGCAGAGCAAATCGATGCTCCGCTGCCGAGCCCGGCTTAAACCTCTTAAGCCCGTTAGTTCCGGTCTTGGTATGGGAAGTCACGTCCGTACAATTAAAAGTGTGAGCTAATTATTTTTTCGTCAGCGGGAGACGAGTCAGTTTCATTATCAGGAATTTTCCACGGCGGCTTATTGCAGCATGCTGTCGCCGCTTGGTGTGACAGATTAGACCGAGCAGTGTCTGAGCTAAATATAGAGCCAGCACTGTCCCTGCCTTCTCCAAAATCACTCCAACACAGAACATCTGACGCCCGCTCGCACCGCGTGACGGACAACATGCAAATAAAAGTCACTGTGGAATACAATCAGTCAGCTGTTCGGAGGCTTTTGCTGTCAAGGCAATATTTTAGAAGATATAATCATCTGTTTTAAGATATTTGGCACATCAGTGTTACATAATGAACAAAAGCCTTCAGTTCCCACACTGCCAAGTCTTTAATATGTAGGTTTCTCTGGCACAATGAACACTTATGTTTTAATACATATTTTGCTTAGGCTTCAAATACGTAAATGCTTGTAGAAAGCATTTGTGCAAAGCAGACACAATATTTTTTTACATAATAATAAAATAATAATAACAATGATGATAATATTAATAATTGCTCTGAGTCATCCTTTTTTCATTTTTTACAAAGTTTTTCAAATGACTAACAATTGAAGGAACTGGAAGCTCTGTTAAGCCCAAGTTTCATAGCTCGGGTGTTTTTATTCTCCAGAGTGAAGCTCATTGCGGTTTGTCACTTCATGTCATTGACCCTGATGTCTCTGTAAACCTGCCTCGCTGTTCCTGCTGGCTGAAGCTGCTCTGCTCTCCTCTGTGCAGGACATCCACTCACAGGGCGAGGTGATCGCCTGTCTGGAGAAAGGTTTGGTGCGGGAGGCCGAGGAGCAGCCGGGAGCGCACGCCATCCATGACGACTGCAAGAAGGCCATCATGAGAGTGGCCGAGCTGTCGTCTGACGACTTCCACCTGGACAGATACCTGTACTTCTCCTGCCGCGACGACCGCGAGCGCTTCTGCGAGAACGTGAGCTGCTCTCCTCAGCAACTTTTACATTTTACACATTTAGCTGATGCTTTTCTTCAGAGGGTCTGACTCTGGGCTTCCACTGCTCCTCAGAAACTCTGAAACCAGCTGTCTGATTTTAAGGCTTTAATGAAAAAGCTTTGAAAACAGCTATTAGAGGTCATATTTTTTACCGTGTAATGCCAGGTTTCTTTAGTGAATCCACATCAGTGTCCCAGTGCAGTCTGCATTCTGTCTGCTTTACTGATCACAGCTGAACTGAAAAACGCATTAACTGTTAGTGTTTATTATTATTATTATTATTATTATTATTATTATTATTATTATTATTATTATTAATATTAATATTAATATCATTATTATTGTTTCATAACTTTTATCAGCTGTATTCAGTCAGAAATTGGCTGCATTTGCAGGCTTTTTTGCTTTTTTGATATTTAAATTGGTCTTGAATTCAATTCGAGATAGCATTTTAAAAGCTCTAAAAAAAACAAAACAAAAACCCTTGTCTTCCTGGATGCCGCAGACACCGTGTTACAGTAAAAACCACAAGGCAGACTGGAACTCACTGGTTTGGTGGCAGTGAATTTACATATCACATAACCACAGAAGGACTTTTCCTACCAGAGGGATTGAGGAGCACATTACTGTTGGAATTATCAACAAAACAACATGTCGCCCCCCACCAGTGATGCAGGAAGATGCATCATCAAGTTTCGTTGAAATCAGGCTGGTGGTGCAGCAGTTGTGCCTTTTCAGAGTTTTAAAGTTTGACCTTTTAATAAATAATCTAATAACTGCAGTGTCCCAGTTTAGCCAATCAGCATTTGTGTCGAGTTAGCGGCAGACCATGAGATCATATTCCCACATTACCAACATTACAAGTTTCACGTTGGAGTCCAGCTGTGTAATGTGATGGTGTGTGTGTGTGTGTGTGTGTGTGTGTGTGTGTGTGTTGTGTTGATGGACTGCTGTGTGATTTCAGACTCCAGCCGGGGAGGGACGAGTTTATAAATGTCTGTTCAACCACAAGTTTGAGGAAGCCATGTCTGAAAGGGTGAGTCCGCCTCGCTGCATCTGAAATAAAATCCTTCCTCTCACTGAAGACAAACTCGCTACTAAAATCACTAAACCGGTCTCTAAAAGTATGGGCTATTGTTTGAGGCACTTCCAGGTCTTGAAATGTGCATAAAAGTCTGAAAAGATGTTTTGAACTGACACTATGTTGTACTATAGTAAAACTTTGTAACCCTACTGGCATTTTAAATTGTCTTGTTAGCTATAATGTTGAATAATGTTCTTTTACAGAGTTTTTGTTGACGTTCATGCGGTGCAGACACTCTCAGAGCATTCAGACTGAACATTGGTCAAAACCCTCAAATACAGAGAAGAAACTTTGGACTTTGGAGAATGGTTAGGAGTCTTGAAAGTCTCTGTCAGAGTCTCAGGCGGCCCGGCACTGAATATTGTGAAATTATTATTGTTAAATATTTAGAAAATCTGAGAAAATTACTCACTCTGTAAAATTTGGCTAACTCCTCCATGCGGCTCACTAAAAGTTTCCTTAAATTAATCTCATCTTCATCCAGGCCTCCCTCTGGGCCTGGAACTTAAAGAGGTGTGCTCCAGACAGGAGAGGCATAAATAAACTGTGCAGGGAAATCAACATTAAAGGAATGCAGATGGGTGTCTTTTTACAGGAACATCGCAGGATGTGTTTTCCAGCTTTCTGGTTTCACACATTTGTTGCATCAGCTGGTTTTCAGACTGAAAAAACAACATAAATAAAGCAGGAGGGAGGACCAGTTAAAGGTCATGGAAAGAATAGATCTGGTTGTTGACATCCGGGCCCCTGCCGGTCCATCAAGCAGCCTCGCCGTCATATTAGTGATGTGGTTGTGACGCTTGTGTGTGTGTGTGTGCCCTCAGTGCCGCGAGGCCCTCACCACGCGGCAGAAGCTGATCGCTCAGGACTACAAGGTGAGCTACTCGCTGGCCAAAGCCTGCAAGGCCGACCTGAGGAAGTACCGCTGCAGCATGGACACCAACATGCCCCGAGCCCGCGAGGCGCGCCTGTCCTACCTGCTGCTCTGCCTGGAGTCCGCCGTGCACAGAGGTACCCGACACACACACTCAGTTAGCCTCAATTAATCAACAGAAAATTAACTCATTATTAGCAGTGGGCGAAAAAAATCAATGCACTTAAGTATTTTTACGATTTTGTAATTGATATTGCCGCATTTGATTCCTGTGTGATGATGTTGGCCCCCATAGCAGCCATTTCACTGCAGGCAGAGACTTTTGTCTGTCGCTGTATAAAATGACCTCTAGTGACCTCTAGGAGAATCACAGCCTCATCAAACTTTACAGCCACAAACTATACTAAACTCTATAAATACACACACACACGTTATAATTAAAAGATTAATCAACAACAGACATAATCCAGCTCCAACTTTCCCCTGGCTTCTCCAAACAGGCTTTATTTTACCAGGAAGTCCCATTGAGTTTAAAAATCACTCTGTGTGTGTGTGTGTGTGTGTGTGTGTGTGTGTGTGTGTGTGTGTGTGTGTGTGTGTCAGGCCGGGTGGTGAGCGGCGAGTGTCAGGGCGAGATGCTGGACTACCGGCGGATGCTGATGGAGGATTTCTCTCTGAGTCCGGAGATCGTGCTGCACTGCCGCAGCGAGATCGAGGCCCACTGCTCGGGGCTGCACAGGAAGGGCCGCACGCTGCACTGCCTGATGAGGGTGGGCCGCGGCGACATGGGCGCCATCGACACGCTCTGCCAGAAGGCTGTGAGTCACCAGCCTTATCAATAATTATTAGAATATGACCGATGCGCTCGCTCTGCCAGAAGTCACTGGTGTTATCAATAATTATAATTGTATTAGTGATAGACACGCTCTGCCAGGACGCTGCCAGTTCATAATAACTATAATAATTATTAGGCGTAGACAGATTATTGGCTGGAGCTGATTATTTTTCTTTTCCGTATTATCACTGTTGGTTGTTTGGACTGATATGCTGGTCGGAGGCAGACTCTAGTTCACTGCCAGATGGGAAAGTCATTCACTTTTAAATTTGATGTTTATAGAAAGGCAGTTTTGTGTTGATGATTTTGTTTTAATTGGATGCTGGTTCAAATCAGTTTCCTAATAATCCGTAATGGCTTCTGCTCTGCAAAGTCCAGCCCAATCAGTCGGTCCTTAATAATTATTATAGTAGATGAAACACAGAAGGCTGCGAGTTGACAATAATAACACTAGATTAGATTAGAATAGAATTAGAATTGAATAGAACAGGACCGTGTCCATCATGGGAAGGAAACTGTTTGTGGTGTCGTCAAATAAAATATCACATTAATTTGAAACATATCATTGGATATATATGTGTAATAATAAAGTTAATAAAGTATTTCATTTCATATAGAATAAGTAAATTAGTGCAGTTTATTTTAACAATATGAGAAAAAATAAACCAGATCTTATGTTTTCCTGTAGAGCTTAGAAGTGTGTAGTGTTACTGACGGCTCCTGCTGTGTCACTCTTAATTCAGCCGTGTGTTTCTTTCACTGTTGAATGCATTTATCCAGAAAAGGTGTTATTGATGAGGCCTGATGTGAGTCAGCTGTTTCCATGGAAACACTGTGACTCTGTGCAGCAGCGGCTGGTTTGACGCTTCGTGTGTGTGTGTGTGTGTGTGTGCGTGTGTGTGTGTGTGTGTGTGTGTGTGTGTGTGTGTGTGTCGTCTCTCAGTTGCAGACTCTGATCCAGGAGGCCGACCCCGGAGCCGACTACCGCATCGACCGAGCGCTCAACGAGGCCTGCGAGTCCGTCATCCAGACCGCCTGCAAGCACATCCGCAACGGAGACCCCATGTGAGCACGCTGAGCCTTCACACACACACACACACACACACACACACACACACACACACACAGACATTTGATACGCCACACTGCTTTTCGTTAGTCTCATTGTTCGTTAATTTACTGTATGTATATAAGATTGCATACACATAAAAAATATATTTTTATGTTTTGCAATGTTTGTATTGCAGGTGTTGTCGTTTTTGGTGTTTTTTTTTTTTTTTTTTTTTTCAAATAGCACTCCTCATTCATTTACATTTCTCTCTGTGTTCTGCTGTTTTTTGTTTTTTTTTAGTTTTTAAAAATATTTTTTATTCATCTGTTCTAGTGTTGTATGTATTTGGCAATACTTAATGCCATTTTATTTTTCCTGTTCTCTTTATTGTATCTTGCTCGTCTTTGCTACTGCAGCAGCCCAGGATATTTGGTGGATCATTTAAAATTTCATGCTATCCAATGTAAAGAATTTCCAGAGATGGGTCATGTGTGTTTCACACAGACATGTCCTTTGTTTTGGTTAATTTCATTTTAGAAGATGATTATCGAAACTTGGATATTTACTGAAAAGGTGGATTTTTCTATGTGACTTTCTCAGTGGTGCTTCATCTTGTCATGGCTGATTCCATTCTGTTTAAACCTGGTTTTGTGTTTTTACTAAACTGCGGTGGCAAAAAGGACTTTACAGAGAAACAGCCTGAAACAGATTTAAAAAATGACCAAAACAAGTGTTTTATGTTACTTGTGAATGTGCAGGATGCTGACAGCTGGAGCGAGCTGTGTGGCTGCAGTGTCTTCTCGCTGACACGTGGTTTTTAAACGTGTTGTGTTGTTGATGCTGCAGGATCCTGTCGTGTCTGATGGAGCATCTGTACACTGAGAAGATGGTGGAGGACTGCGAGCACAGACTGCTGGAGCTGCAGTACTTCATCGCCAGAGACTGGAAGTGAGTCCCGTCAGCTGATTAAGTTAATAAAGTTTATACAGTCAGTAACAAGGGTGAGAGAAAAAAGACATCTAGATCAAACAGTGGCTGGTTTGCAAGACTGATGAGGCGTAATGACGATGCTCAGGTGTCTTGAAATGCTTGAGCAGGAAAATAAACCACCAAAATATTACTTATTAATGATAAAAATGGAAAAGTGTTCAAACCCTTCAGCTGATGCTAATATGACTTTTATTTTGATGAGGGCAGTCAGTCTGTTTTGAGAAATCTGCCAACTATATAAACTCAGATTTCTCTGACTCTTTTTGCAGAATATGTACAGTATACATTTGTGTCAGAAGATTGAATCTTTAGCTCAACAGATTCAAATTTAATTCACTGTTCACTAGTTGGAGATTTGATTTAAGAATGTTTTTTTTTTTTTTGGAGCTGTTGAGTTTGTTTTGAGCTTGTAAACCACAAGTTGAGCCAACGACTCAGCCAACTTTTTATTTCCGTCAGTAAACACATGCAGTGACGTAAGACTGTTCTTCATCTGAAATGTGAAAATGATAAACAGAATTATTTATTCTACAACATATATAAACTACAGTTCTTACTATGAATCCTGTGCTGCTGATACTTGGCGTCATGTTCAGGTGTGTAGATGTTCAGGTGTGTGAATGTAGAGGCTGACTGCAGCGTGTCGTCTGCAGGCTGGATCCCATCCTCTATAAGAAATGTCAGGGCGACGCGTCCCGGCTCTGCCACACACACGGCTGGAACGAGACCAACGACTCCATCCCGCCCGGCGCCGTCTTCTCCTGCCTGTACCGCCACGCCTACCGCTCTGTGGAGCAGGGCCGCCGGGTGAGACGCCCCGAAACACACACACACACACACTGCACACACACAGTCATGTGACCAGACTGGAGGCAGATTGTCGCCTCGGGTCAGAGTTGAGTTACTATAGTGATAGTTTATTATAAATAGCTATAAATCAATAGATGAATAAATAGTCTATAGTATATTAGTGAAGTGATCAG
Source organism: Myripristis murdjan (assembly GCF_902150065.1). NCBI lineage: Eukaryota > Metazoa > Chordata > Actinopteri > Holocentriformes > Holocentridae > Myripristis > Myripristis murdjan. The sequence goes on from NC_043985.1 coordinate 33,053,019, forward strand.
TTGTTTTTTTTTTGTTTGTTTTCTACTGATGTTCATATAATAAGTTGTAAGTTAATTTGCTAGAAGTCAGTAAGGCCTTAATTTATATTTTGGTCACAGGCTGAATGATTAATGAAGCGCTGCACTGCTTGGTTACATCCTGTTTGTTAATTCAGTTGTGGTTACCATACCAAAGCTGCCTAATCCCACCAGTTTTATAGGTACTTTGGAAAGTTTCAATCACAATTTAATTTCTCAGAATGTGGAAAAACAGACTGAGGCGTTTGGCGTCTGCTCTTTGACCTTTTTCTTAGTTAATTAAAGAGATCTCGTTTAGCATTGCCTCAGAGTTCATGCTTTTATCACTGAGACAGCCTGAATCTGGTTATTAAGAGTCTTTTTTTTTTTTTTTGATCGATTGATTGATTTATTTAGCTTGACTAGTCGACTAATTACTAGTTATTCAGTCTTATTACCCAGACTGAGCCGGGCAACTTCACACTCTGGCCTCCAGCGGCAGCAGGAGATAATTGAATTTTGGAGAGACTGAAAGACTTAATTAGCTGGGCATCATGTAACGTGATGCCATTAAACTGCACAATCCAACAATAACCTAATTTCTCTGGCAGAGCTGCAGTCACATGGTTTATTGTAATCAAACATTTGTCAAAAATAGGTTTTCCACCGTTTCTTGCTGGCTCTTTTGTATTTCAAACTTCTGTTAACCCTGATTAGAGGATCACTCTCGATAACAATATTATCTATGTGCCCAACATGTCAATATACTGCAAATAGCCACTTCTTATCAGTGTGAAGATTAAAAGAAAATGAAAGACCTCATTAACATGTGGAGGAACGCTCTGAGACGCCTCACTGACCACAAAATGTTCTCGTAGCTCCCTGACGGAGCGTCTGAAGCAGGAACCCAGGGTTCGACTGTGAGTACGTCCCCTGTTCGACTGCTGACAATCACAATCATCTGAAACTGCAAATGTCTGTCAGCATGACGCGTGTGTGAAGGGGAAATGATTGTGTTTAATTCATGACCTCGTGTGCATGCAGATGTTGATTTCTGAAGGTGTGATCGCTGAAGGTGGGATGCTGTAATGCGCTCTGAACAACAGCTGTGATCCTTGAACATCTGTGTGAAGAATCTGTGCAAAATTTCCCATCTATGGAAAATGTCAGTGTCAGACGCTGATGAATCAAGTGTTTGTGTTTGTGTTTTTTAAGTGAATCAGCAGCGATACATGTGCCAGCTCTCCTCAAAGCTTCAAGGAGCTGTTCGTTTTTTTTTTTTTTTTCTGACGGGGTGTCTGTTCTGCTGCAGCTGTCCCGGGACTGTAAGGTGGAGGTGCAGAGGATCCTCCATCAGAGGGCGCTGGACGTGAAGCTGGACCCTGAGCTGCAGAGACGCTGCATGACCGACCTGGGCAAGTGGTGCAGCGAGAAGACCGAGGCCGGACAGGTAACGCAGAACACACACCTTCAGCTTCACGTTTCCAGACGAGGGCCGAACACGTCAGGGAGAGTTCAGGGGCTAGCTGGGAATTTTTGATGCCTTTCGTTGTTTTCTGCTCAGCTGTGATGTTGTCGATTGCTTCCAATCAGTGAAGCAACTACAATCACAATGGATGGAGACAAGATTAAACTTCATTCATCTCCACAAATAGTGAAGAAAGAAATTCCACAGTGCACCTGAAGCCAACAGCATGATGCTGCAGTGCTATTTCATGGCGAATTCAGAACTGTTGTATGATCGCTTGCTGTTGGTTGGCCCGGTGTTCTGCAGAATCTGCTGTGTACAATGGGAACGTCTGTACCTTCAAGTCAGCTGGGATTTCAGACTTTGCGCTCGGTTCTCGGCACTGTGAGCTGATGCAAGGTGGGGGAAACCTCTTGGAAAGACCGTTGAAAATGCCTCTTCACATTTTACTATTCAGAAGTCGGGCCATTCCCAATTCCCAGGTGTCTTGAATGTGCCACCACTCTGCTGCACACAGAGAGTGTCGGCCCCGCAGAATGAGAGGGATTTAGCAAGAGGCTCTTAATGACAGGCAGTCTTATCTATCATGGATTCACCATGACATTATGTTCCTATTATAACTGGAGCTGCCTGTCCACTGTGAGGCAAAGCATCAGCCTCAGCGAAAATAAATTCTACTAATCGGCATCACATGTGAGGAGAAAATGAGAGATGTCAGAAATTCCCAGCTGTCCTCATTGAATTTCATTTATTACAAAACAGAACATCACTTAATGCTGCTCATTCTCTGAAAACACAAGTTGTTTGCTGTGTTCATGTGAACATGCTTTGTTAGTGAATCAGAGTTGCAACAGAAATGTATTTTATAATAGTACGGGTACTAGCTATGTTCCCATCCAAAATGGTGTTTTTCGTGTATTTTAAGCAGATTTTAAAAATTGGGCATAAGAAAACTTTAAACACAATGTAATTAAATGCCAATCAGAACTTGTAGAGATTGAATGAACTCCTTGCTGCGGGACGAGTGTTTGTTAAAGTCCTCAGTTTAACATCAGTCGGACACGTCTGTATTAAATGCAGACAAGAGATGCTGGAGAGGGTTTGCAGCAGCTGAAATCAGAAATCGGAAATACTTAATCAATCCCCGAGGGAAAACTGGCTCAGTTGGAGTCGCTCAAATTCTTGAAAGAAAAAAAAAAGCAGAAGTTCAGTTCAGTTGGAAATTGAAAAAGGAAAATAATAAATTTAAAAATATGTGCATTAGAAATACGTAAAAAAGTGTGTGCATTATGTAAAAAAAAATGTGCATTAATCATAATATGTGTATTAGTCCTGATTTGTTAAAAAAAAAAAAAAAAAAGTGTGTGCAGCATGTGCATCCAACAGTAATATTACAGCAATACAAACAGAAATGAGATGCTGAGAATATGTAGAAGGTACACCTGTATGCACCATATATACACCATATATACACAGGAGTATTGCACTGTAGAGTGACTGTAAACCACTGCTGGAGTCAGACATGGCCCCCCTGGTCCTGCTGGTTTCTGCTGTAGATCTCCTCCCTCACCTCCGCAGCGTGCATGCAGTCGTCCTAATTCAACAAATGATGTTATTTTAACTTTGAGGTCAGTCATGATTGTCAGAACAAGCGCTGTGATACCCTCAGTGTAAGGGCTTTTTCTGAGAGACAGGTGTTGTCTGGCAGGTAACGTGCTGTTTCTCCTGCATCGCTCTACGCCGTGTAACATTAGACAGCCAATCACCAGCTTTATTAGATCTGGGTACAAGCATGCTGCGTGCTTATTGGCTCAAGGACACTGATGGGATTTACTGCTTAGCTGCTGAAATTTGGTACCCATGGCATCTTTTAACACTCGGTGGTATCGATCTGATCTGTGAAGCCGTTCGGTCGGTGCCTTAAGTATCTAAGTTCAGCACCCAGCCCTAATCGCGAGTTATATGTTTCCATCAGCTTTAATTGCATTTTCTCTTATTCCATTCGCCGAAGTATCCACCTCAGCCAAGCATATAAACTTTCATGTCAGCTTGGGGAGTTTTGAAGCATTCCCAGCGTTTCCATTCAGGTTCTCTTCAACGCGCACATTCTAAAAATAGGTGGATGGAAACCCAGCTATTTATAGAGCAACATCAGGCGTCTTTTACACCTTATTTTCCATTACAAAGAGGCTCCATTATTCCTCACATAAATGAGACTGGCTGTGCCTGTTTCAGCCCTCAAAGCACCATTTGTCAGACATCATTACAGCACTAATGCCACCGAGAGCATTCTCCTCTGTGACTGTGGAAAACATCATCCAGTCAGAATCCCTGCCCAAAACTACCTGTTGTGTAAAAATATACCTGGCTAAAAATAACACCTGCTGCCTGGACAGGTGCTGGTCTGTGTTCCAGGAACTTTGCTTTCAAACTTTCTGGAACATGCTCCATCAGTTTGGTGACGTCTTGCAGGCGGTCGGCGTGCGGCCTCGTTCTCAGAGGCCAGGATGTTCAGTTCGGTCTCGAGCTGGGATTGACAGCGGGTGTTTTGGTGGGCGGGGCTTTGCAGGAGCTGGAGTGTCTGCAGGATCACATGGAGGATCTGGTGACCAGCTGCAGAGACGTGGTGGGAAACCTGACCGAGCTGGAGTCCGAGGTAACATCCCATAATGCACCGGGCGCTTGCTCTGGCTCAGCAGCCAGGCTCCATGTTTACAGGAGTCCAAACGAGCTCTGCTGTGAAGCAGCTGAGTAAAGTCTGACCACAGCTGATGCTCTTTATGGCAAATAGCTGCAACAATGCCAAAACAACGCCAAGGGGTAAAATAACCAGATTCATCCTGTAATCTAATCTAATCTCCCTGCTGTGACACTGCTTTTTACTGATGGGGAGGAAAAGAGTTGACTTGAAGTAGGTTAATCCAAACTCAGAGGTATTAGAACTGACAGTGTGTTAGCTTGTATTGTATTAAACTCAATGTTAGCTTGTGTTATTAAACACAGTGTTTAATATCCTTGTTGCTTTATGAAATTGTGAGCATGGCTAGCAAAGTGTTTGGGTTAAAGGAAAGTCATGAACCACGTGCTTGAGGGCACATGATGAATTTTCTTTGGTCCTCTGCCCGTCTGAAGTTTTGTTTTAAACAGAGTCTGTCCTGTCCTCAGGATATCCAGATCGAGGCGCTGCTGATGAGAGCGTGTGAACCCGTCATCCAGGCCCACTGCCACGTGAGTCTCTGCCAGCCTCTGCCCCACGGGTTTGCCAGTGTCACAGTTAACAATGCTGCTTCACTGTTTCACTGTCAGCCAGTTAACAATGCTGCTTCACTGATCGTGTGGCTCAGTTTCAGCTAAAACAAATACTGAAGAAACAACGCTCTGTGTTCATCTTTTTTCTCTTCTCTGTTGTCCCGGAGCATTTTAGCCCCAAAACCTGAACGTTTCCATCTTACTCTCACCGCACTTCTCCAGTCCCCTGGCAAACCTCTTTACCTGTATCGATGATGAGTTATTACAGGGTTTCTGCGGGTCATTAAAAAGCATTAAAAGTCATTAAATAGATTTTGCAAAAATTAAGGCCTTAAATGGCATTAAAAAGCATTAAATTCGATGTCCAGAGGCATTAAAAAATTAAATACACTTGATGGAGAAAAAAACATTGTTATTCACGATTTATTTTGATTATATGAACATTTAATCATTTGGAAGTATAGTGTGATGATTGACAGGCGGAACCCTTTAATTGGCTATTGTTTACGGCCGCTGCACCGAGTCACAACACCGGATGCTTGGAATGCAACGCGCTGTGAGCGTGCTCATGCTGTGGCCAAAGAGCGGAGGGAATATTAGCAAATGTCGGAAAAATGGGAAAATGCAAGTTTCAGCAGAAGTGGTTGGAGGAACTCTTCAGAACCTGGTTAAAGCCCGTCGACGGTAAACCTGCAGAGGCATTTTGCAGCGTGTGCAAAAAGATCTTCAAACTTGGCACAGTGGGCGTCAATGTGGTGAAATCACACATGCTGTCAGTCACAAGTCGGCGATTAAAGGCAGGCAGCAGTTAACTGTGCCCAATTTCTTTGCCGTGACCAGCAACGCAACTTCTGCTGTCGCCACCACACCTGCAGCTGCTGCTGCTACCGCCACACCTGCAGCTACCACCACACCTGCAGCTGCTGCTGCAACCACCACACCTGCAGCTGCTGCTGCTCCCACCACACCTGCAGCTGCTGCTGCTCCCACCACACCTGCAGCTGCTGCTGCAACCACCACACCTGCAGCTACCACCACACCTGCAGCTGCTGCTGCAACCACCACACCTGCAGCTGCTGCTGCTACCGCCACACCTGCAGCTACCACCACACCTGCAGCTGCTGCTGCAACCACCACACCTGCAGCTGCTGCTGCTCCCACCACACCTGCAGCTGCTGCTGCTCCCACCACACCTGCAGCTGCTGCTGCAACCACCACACCTGCAGCTGCTGCTGCAACCACCACACCTGCAGCTGCTGCTGCAACCACCACACCTGCAGCTGCTGCTGCAACCACCACACCTGCAGCTGCTGCTGCTCCCACCACACCTGCAGCTGCTGCTGCAACCACCACACCTGCAGCTTGTTATTTTTGAAATGTGCAAATAAATTCTGAGACTGTAAACCATTTTGTGAGCCATTTCTAATTCACTATAGAGTGACAGTTAATGTAAATTTAGATTTTCTCAAATATTCAAGGTTAGCATTGTCAAATGCTTACAATTTTGTCTATCTAGATAGATCTATCTATAGATAGATAGATAGATATAGATGTAGATATATACAGATATAAAAAAAAAAAACTATCTGCAGTTGGACATGGGCATTAAATTTGTTTAAAGTGGCATTAAAAGGGCATTAAAAAGCATTAAATTAGATTTGCTGATACCTGCAGAAACCCTGTATTAAATCTGGAAGTATAATGTGTATGATAATCTGTATGGAGGATAACACACAACTGTTCCTAGACCCAAAGCATATGGTTGCATAAATCACTTCGGTTCACCCCCCCATGATGTCTCTCTCCCTCTCTCTCTCCCTCTCTCTCTCTCTCTCTCTCTCTCTGTCTCTCTGTCTCTCTGTCTCTCTCTCTCTCTCTCTCTGTCTGTCTGTCTGTCTCTCTCTCTCTCTCTCTCTCTCTCTCTCTCTCTGTCTCTCTCTCAGGAGGTTGCAGATAATCAGATTGATACAGGTGACCTGATGGAGTGTCTGGTTCAGAACAAACATCAGAAGGAGATGAATGAGAAATGTGCCGTGGGAGTGACACACTTCCAGCTGGTGAGCCACAGGGGGCGACACAGAGCACCAACATGCCTACATATTGCATATATTTTTTTCTCAGCATTTTCTTTATCAAAATTTATTACAGCTCTTTTTTTTTAAATGCATTAGAGAAAAGTATCTCAGCATCTCCTGTGTGTGCGTAAAACAAGATAATCTCATGTTATTTGGTTTGTAGAGCAGAGCGTTACAGCTTCATCTGCTGCCTCAGGAATGAGCAGGTAACAGCATCACTGTCTGTCTGTCTGCGTGTTTGTCTGCAGATCCAGATCAAAGATTTCCGTTTCTCCTACAAGTTCAAGATGGCGTGTAAGGAGGACGTCCTGAAGCTCTGCCCCAACATCAAGAAGAAGTAAGACGCGCTCGTGAATCCTCTTCCACCGTTTGGCCGGTGATTTCTTGAGTTGTGTTGTTGTTTAAAGGTCCTGCACCCTGACGTGGGCCCTGCTAAGAAGGTGACACTAAAATCTGACTTACAGGGGCTTGTAGGAGGAGCCAGCAGGGTAGTCAGTCTTGATTGGTCCAGGCGTTGACTTGGCAACACTTTGATAAATATGAGCTGTTAGAGGACGACCACACAAAAAACAAGCAAGGAGCTGCATGACCTGATCAGTATCTGGGGAGCTGCAGTGCTGCTGCTGTCCCGGGAGGCGAGAGGGACGTGACGGGACGGGACAACAGCAAGCTGCTTGTCCCCGTTAGGCAGGAGGAGGAAAAGCCGCCCCCTGCTGGCTAGAGGAAAAAGAGTAAAGGCATCAGAGTGTGGCTACAAAAGGTTAAATATCCTGATGCATCACAGCTGTTTTGATTAGGCTGACTGTGAGTGAAGTTTGACAGTGTTTACAGCTCGACTCGACTTTTAGAAGTGAAAAAGAGAATATAAAAACGGCACTGTATTTGAGAGAGCTGGGTTTCAAGGTGGAAAATGAAGGAACACAACAAACAAAATGATTTTTCATGAGGCACTTCCTGCCCGTCACAGTTTGTTCCTCTTGCAGTGGAAAAAGAAACAAACGGCAGAACCTGAACTGCACAGCTTCTGACACGTCCCAGGCTGTGGAACGCTAATTACTGAATTATTATATTGTTTCCATCCACCTGGAAAGCACAGTGCATTTTCACTTGTCAAGAAAAATAAAATGTGAATGATTGAAGTGTGTTTTCATCAGCATCAGTCCATCAGTTCAAAAGGATGAAGCTTCCTGCTGCTCAGCGTCAGAACAACATCACAGGTCCACCGGCTCAGTGTCGGGCAGCTTGTTGTTGTTGTTGTTGTTGTTGTTGTTGTTGTTTACTGTCAGCTCATGGCTGTCATGTTGTCAGTTGATGGAAACAGACACACATAATGAAGAGATACTTTGTGCAAAAAGACTGATTATTTTATTCACCAATTCATGCAAATCCAAATCTTGCATTTCCATTGCCCTTGAATGCATAATGTGTTTTATTACATTAAAAAAAACAAACAAACAAACTTATACAACCTTTAATCCAGTGGTTCCCAACTGGGGTTCCGTGTCCCCCCTATTGGTATGTTGGAGTGCTGCAGGGGGTATGTGAGATTTTTTTTATTATTACTGAACAAAGCTTGAGAACCACTGGAAAGGTGAATGTAAAACGTCTCATGTATTGAAGAAGTTTTATTAAAGTCCGTTTGTTCTAAGCTTTTCTGATTTGCTTCATCATCCATCACATCCACTCACCTGGATGGCTCACTGTGTCTCTGCAGCAGTCACTGAGGTTAAATTTCCCTGTGTGTGTGTGTGTGTGTGTGTGTGTGTGTGTGTGTGTGTGTGTGTGTGTGTGTGTGTGTGTGTGTGTGTGTGTGTGTGTGTGTCAGGGTGGACGTGGTGATCTGCCTCAGCACCACGGTGAGGAACGACACGCTGCAGGACGCCAAGGAGCAGAGAGTCTCCGTCAAATGCCGCAAACAGCTGCGGGTGGAGGAGCTGGAGATGGTGGGTTCACCTGCTTTCTGTCCTCTGTGTGCTGATGGCTCCTCAGAAGCTCCTCTGCTCGTCTTTCTCCCTCACACACACACACACACACACACATGCAGACTAAACTCTTCCTGTTTGTGTTTCCTCTGCTCCTGCGCTCGGATCCAAACCCGACCCTGCAGTCGGAGGACATCCGGCTCGACCCCGACCTCTACGACTCCTGCAAGCAGGACATCAACAGGCTGTGTCAGAACGTGGCCTTCGGCAACGCTCAGGTCAGCACACACACACACACACACACACACACACACACACACACACACACACACACACACACACACACACACACACACAACGACCAAATGGAAAAGCCAGGAATGGCTTATTTCATTAGAATCAGAATGTCCTTTGACTCCTGAGGGGAAACCGGTGAGTTGCACAAATTCTTGAGAGAAGAATTATAAGAAATAGAAAAAGAACAGACTTTTTGTTGCAAATTTCTAATGCACATATTTTTGTATTTCTTTTCTATTGCTTATAATTTCATTTAGGTTTGTAATATATCCTCTTGAGGATTTGAGTAACTGCAACTGATCCAATTTCCCCTCAGGGGTCAATAAAGTATTTCCAGTTCTGATTCTGGATTAAATTCAATTTATTGGCATAAAAATCACAATAATAATAATAATATTGCCCGAGCATCTCAAAACAGTGAGCTGAACAAATACAGTTCATTTTAATGACAAAACGAAAACATCTCTCTCTCTCCCTCTCTCTCTCTCTCTCTCTCTCTCTCTCTCTCTCTCTCTCTCTCTCTCTCTCTGTCTCTCCAGGTGACTGAGTGTCTGAAGGAGAACAAGCGTCAGCTGACTCAGCGTTGCCACCAGCGCGTCTTCAAGCTGCAGGAAGTGGAGATGATGGATCCTGAGCTCGACTACCAGCTGATGAGAGTCTGCAAGCACATGATCAGGGTAGGAGCATCATCACCACCATCATCACTACCATCATCATCATCATCATCATCATCATTAGCTGTAGCAGTAATAGTAGTCGCTGCTTGTATCTTACAGTTTTGTAGGCTTTACATGTTAGAAGGGAGATGAATTTAGTTGCGTGGAGTCACTTGTTCAGTATTGTGGGTGTCAAAAAAAGAAAATGAATACGTTGTCATTGAAATAGCTTCGTATTCTCACTCTGAAATTATGGATTAAATGTTGCATATGAAAATCCTACGACCACAACAAGCCTGTTTGGGATCAAATGGGATGTTTTTACAGTAAAACAAAGTCATTTGATTAAATTGTCCCAGAGTGTGGCTGTGTTGTTGTTGTTTATTTCCTCGCTGCATGACTGCATTGTGTCCTACCTGTATGTACTTGCTGTATTATTTATTTGTGTGTGTGTGTGTGTGTGTGTGTGTGTGTGTGTGTGTGTGCAGCGGTTTTGCACAGAGGCAGACGGGAAGAACGTGCTCCAGTGTCTGAAACAGAACAAGAACAGTGAGCTGATGGATCCCAAATGCAAACAAATGATCACCAAGAGACAGATCACCCAGAACACAGGTACACACACACACACACACACACACACACACACACACACACACTGATCAGAAAACAAAGCAGCTCCATCTGCTCCTTCAAGAGGCCGTGCTGTTTTTAATTTGCTCGTCTCATCTCATTTCTCTCCAAACAGTCTGGATTCACTCTCTGTTTTCACTGATTGAACACAAATGGCTCACAGAGATTAATAACTGACGCTCTGTTGAACTGTGTATGATTAGAAACCACTTCCTGATCACAATGAAAACCTTGCATGCTGAAGTAATAATTGGGGATGTGAACGTGTAGATAAAATTACAGGGGGGGTGCAATTTTTGGTGCGTGCACAAAAGGGGGGAAAAAACAAAACACCAGCTTAGTGCAGTTGTGATATACGACCACTAGATGGTGCCAAAGTCTACGAAAGGCCGTTCCTCATGTGTGAAAAACATGATGGTGTGCAATTATCACAGACAAGGTTAATTTTATTTCACGATGCTTTAGTTGTTACTTATTTCTCATTCATGGCATTGATTGTAGGTTTGACTTTCATTTAATAAAAAGGAGGAGTTTTTTCTAAATTATTATGGTTTTAGTTACCCCATGTAATACCTCTTTTTGGATGCCAACAGATTTATTTCCACACAGCTGGTCCGCCAAAGAGGAACCACAACACTAACTCTGTTGTTGCTACATTTTTTTTTTTTTTACTCATTGTACAAAAATTTATAATAATCAGGTTTAGAATTACAAAAGAATATTTTCCATACAGAACAGGCAGACAGAGTGATAAACCCTGTAGGATTTCAAGTTCTGGTGATGGGAGAACTTTACAGGGTATCCGCGGGGTCTTGAAAAGTATTAAAAGGTGATAAATCAATTTTGGGAAAAATTAAGACCCTTAAAAGGTATTAAAAAGTCTCATCACGACTTTATAAAGTCTTAAATTTTGAAAGCATTTTTTTTTCTGAATTAGCTGTCCAAGAGTTTGAGTCCCAAAAACATCGTAAAAGTGTGTGAATTTGTTCATTTTAATTAAAAAAACAAAGATGAACAGGTACATAAAAAATGAGGCTATTGTGGGTGCGTTCGTAAATTGTCTCTGTTGTATCATAGTGGTCTGTAGTCTTTACCACAAACTAAAACTGTTCAGTTAAAAATATCACTGATGTAAATGGTGACAGCTTGAAGTGGCGGTGAGGTATTAAAAGATATTGAGAAGGTCTTGAAAAAGTCTTAAAAAGGTATTAAAATTAACTTCAAGATTCCTGCATATACCCTGCTTTAGTGATAGAGAGTCCTGGAAAATCCTGGAATTTTACATTTAACCCACTTTCTGTGTGTGTGTGTGTGTGTGCGCGTGCAGACTACAGGCTGAACCCGGTGCTGAGGAAGTCGTGTAAAGCCGACATCCCCAAGTTCTGCCAGTCCATCCTGAACAAGGCGACGGGGGACAGCGAGCTGGAGGGCCAGGTCATCTCCTGCCTCAAGCTGAAGTACGCCGACCAGGTGAGACCAGCACACCTGGGTTCATCACACCTGGAATACTGCAGCGGTTCGGGCTGGGCCGTATCACATCGTTCACAATAATAAATTTGAACTAAATAAATTTGCACACGAAAAAAGTGTTTGATGGTAATGTCAACAATTTAGCTCTGTGACACTGGTAATAGTTAACTTCTCTGTGGCGTGTGTGTGTGTGTGTGTGTGTGTGTGTGTGTGTGTGTGTGTGTGTGTGTGTGTGTGTGTGTGTGTGTGTGTGTGTGACAGCGGTTGTCTCCAGACTGTGAGGATCAGATCCGGGTCATCCTGCAGGAGTCGGCGCTGGACTACAGGCTGGACCCTCAGCTGCAGATCCACTGCACCCAGGAGGTCGGCGCTCTAAATCCAGTTTTAACATCTTAAACTCCGTCTTTTTGTTGTCTCCATGTCGATTTAAGTGGCGACACTGCTCTTACATTTCATTCTGGCCAACATTAAAAGGTCTTGAGAAGTCTTAAATTAACGCAGATGAATCTTGACAGCCCTAAAACTTACTTACTTACTTACTTACAACCTTTATTTAACTAGGCAGGTTAATTAAGAGCAGACTCTTATTTACAATAACGGCCTAGGTGGGGGTAGTAGCCCCCTGGGGAAGGGTATGGGGATTAAAATAAAATTTAAAAGTATAGACATATATATATATATATATACATAAAACTGGAACAGCTGATGCCGCTAATAAACAAATTAGCCCGTGATGTCATCTGGCCTTTAAACCGGGAGAACCCAGAGAGGACGTGGAGACGAGCCAGAACTCTGCATTTCATCACGGTGGAAATTAAAATCACACACCATGAATCAGCAGCCCTGCTTACAGTCCGTGTGTGTGTGTGTGTGTGTGTGTGTGTGTGTGTGCGCAGATCTCTCGGCTGTGTCCGGAGGAGGCGGCGGCTCAGGAGCAGACGGGGCAGGTGGAGGAGTGTCTGAAGGTCAACCTGCTCAAGATCAAACAGGAAGGATGCAAGAAGGTACAGAAACTCCCCCAGGTTCTGAGCGCTGGGAGGAAAACCCTGTGATGCTGTGAGATGTGGAGCGATGCGTGTGGAGGTCAGGGTTCAGCCGGAGGTCAGGAGGGAACCAGGCAGGAAACACAGAAAAATACAGGAGTTCAGTGCCATCAAGAGCCTGTATTTGAATTATATTGGCTTGAATTTTTCATGCTGATATAGAATAAATAGCAGCAGATGTTTTAAAATTCACAATTTCAAATTGAATGCAATGTTTTTTTTAAAAGCAGACTACACTACTCACAAAAAGTTAGGGATATTTGGCTTTTGGGTGAAATTTGTGGAAAATGTAAAAAGTTCGCGCTACAGTGATATTATATCATGAAAGTAGGGCATTTAAGTAGAAGCATACACTGGTGATTTCCTCATCTCAAACAATTTCTTGAAACAAAAGCCAACAACAGTGGTGGATATACCACAACAAAAAATGTCAGTGTCAATAACTTGTCATGTGCCCTTGAGCATCAATTACAGCTTGACAGCGACGTCTCATGCTGTTCACAAGTCGACTTATTGTCTGCTGAGGCATGGCATCCCACTCTTCTTGAAGGGCGGCCCTCAGGACATTGAGGTTCTGGGGTACAGAGCTCCGAGCCTCTACACGGCCACTCAGCTGATCCCATAGGTTTTCTATGGGATTCAGGTCTGAGAAAGTGCAGGCCACTCCATCTGAGGTACCCCAGTCTCCAGCAGCCGTTCCCTAATGATACGACCTCGATGAGCTGGAGCATCAAACACCTGATGTGAATTTTGCCGTTAAACTCCTTGTTAGAGAACAGCAACTTGTGCAAAAAGTACTGAAACACTGAACAGTTGGACATGTGCATTCAAAAGTTTACAGAAGGTCACATTAAGTTCACCTGGAAAGGTTAGAATGCATTTTAGGTTCATCCTGAAATTTCACCCAAAAGCCGAATATCCCTAACTTTTTGTGAGTAGTGTATGTAGTGACAAGGTGCTGTGCCCTCCCATTTCAAACTGTCTGCCTTTACGTTTTCTTAACTGTGACTGAGCTTTGTGACACGTCTCAGGCTGAGGGAGAAGCAGGCAGACAAAAAAATCCTGTCAAACAGTTTTGGAGATAATAATTTTCAGCAGGATCCTCGTGGAAAAGCAGCAGGTGAAGTGGCAGAAAGGAGAGTCGAGGAGAGTGAAACCAGCAGGGCTGGAGCCCGAGCAACACTGACCTTTTGTGTCTTATTTGGGAGTGAAAAACATACCACAGCAATATGTTGGCTGCTGTTATTTATACAAAAAATGTTGAAAAATAGGAATCCTCAAAATAGCTCATCAGACACCAGTCCTGAGTGTCACAGTTCAGTAAACCCACAGTTCAGTTGTGTTGTGTTTTTCGAGTCACTGTGTCGGTTTCAGTTTGGCTTGGTTTGTACACCAGGGAGAGAAAAAACACCATTTCTCATGTTCTCTGGATTTTGTCTCATTTGCAAAAATAACTTTTTTTCATTCAGAGATTTAGGATAACAATATGAAATCAACAAATATTCTCTCAAAGGCAAAAGTCTACTTTGACTGTTTAAAGCAAGCATAAAAAATCCTTTGAGTTCATTCATTAATTCATCCTCTCAGTGTGGTCGGAGGGCTCTCATGTTGGGTGTGTTGTGTATTGGTTTGTGTTTTTACAGTTTTACAGCCCCACTACTGGAGGCTTGATATTTTACTGTTGAACATTTAACTTGTTAACACGATCCTGAGCTCCATCTGCTCAGCTGTGATTGGCTGGTGTGTAATCAGTCTGATGGACAAACTAAAAATAACACACAGCCGCTTGTAAGTGTTTTACTACAACATGTACGGCCTTTTCTGCACATCAGCCAACATAAACATAAAGCTGTGATGAGCCTCTATCAGCTGAGAAGATCACTCTGCATGTTTCTGACCGTCTTGAATGTTTTACTGAGAGAGGAGTCTTTTTTTTAGAGAACGTTATCGTCCAGAGTGAGGGGCTGTTCCCCTCGGAGTGTGTGCACGCCGTTTTAAATGAACGCCTTGGCTTCGTCCTGCAGGAGGTGCTGAACATGCTGAAGGAGAGCAAGGCCGACATCTTCGTCGACCCCGTCCTGCACACCGCCTGCGCTCTCGACATCAAACACCACTGTGCTGCCATCCCACCCGGCCGGGGACGCCGTGAGTCCACAACCAAACGCACCTCACAGCCGAGGAGGGGCAGAGCATCACACACACACTCTGCAGACACCTGAGATGAACACCTGCTACAGAAAATGGCTCCTTCTTTCAGACGAGACTTTAAATACAGAAACCTTTAACACCGTAGTTGAATTGATAACTCAGTTTAAACACATTTCATGGAATTCAGATCAAAGTAAGAGGAGTTTTCATTTCAGGCATAAAAAAAAAGCTGTTTAGGGCTTCAATTTTCACAGTTCTCATTCTTTTGCGCCTCTGGTTGTAATGCGATAACATCCACGTCCAATAACGTTTCCAGCACTAGAGATCAAATGTGAGAGGAGGAAGTGTGATGATAGAGCTCAGAATCTGACATCAGAGTTGATTTACTGTCCAGAGAGACTTCAGCTAAAACCTGTCACTCTGCAGAAACACATCACAGCCCGACAGGCCAACTCTCTGCAGGGACGTTACAGCTGTGGTTTGAAAAATGTAGTTGTCCGCTTTGCTATCTGGATATTTCTATGTACCAATTTTGGCCCCTCAGTGCACACATCAGTCTCAGATGCAACTGATTTCAAACATAATTTTTTGTTGAATAACAGACTGAGGTGTGTCCTGCAGAGCAGCAGGGCTGATCCCTTTGTCTCTCCTCTCGTCTCCTCAGAGATGTCCTGCCTGATGGAGGCGCTGCAGGACAAACGAGTCCGCCTGCAGCCCGAGTGCAAGAAGAGACTGCAGGACCGCATCGACATGTGGAGCTACGCCGCCAAGGTAAGCTCACACCTGACAGCTGCACCGTCAGCCTGACAGGAAACACCCGCCAGGAAACACTCTGAGGGTCTTCCACTGATCAGACCCACATAACTTTCAGCACTGCAGTGTCTTCATCATGTTTAGGCTGAACAGGAACAGCATCAACAGCACGAAAATAAACATTCCTTAACAACATTTAAATGTTTGTGTCTGCCTCCTAGTGGTGATTCAGGGTGACTGCATGTCCTCAAAAAGTCTCAAAATGTCTTAAATTCATTTTGATAAAAACTAGGCCTTGGAAGTCACTGAGAATTTTTGCATTTGAATCATTGGGGACTGAAGTTCAACATGTTATCTAATTCTGTTATCCTGTAGAGAGAAATTCAACAACATCTTTGTACTTACCTGTCCTGGGGCCGGATTCTCCAAAGGTTCTTCAGATTAAATTTCTTCTTAAGTTCCACTTTTTTTCTTAAGTTTGGGTTTAAGAAGAATCTTAAGATATTTTCGAATTCACAAACAAAATATCTTAAGAATCCAAACAAAAGATCTTAAGAATGTTCTCAACTTTATTCTTAAGTTTTTTCTTAAGAATACATGGGATTCTTGAAAGAAATTATCTTACTATTTTTCTTAAATAGTATCGTAACTTTAAGACAGGTAAAGGTCGTCTTAAGTAACCACATGCTGTGTGAAGGTAAGCTATTTTTCAAACATCTGTGATTAATTTAGAGCCAAATTTGATTATATAACATAGATTAATGTAGTAGGCTAATACCTTAATAATTTCACATTGTATAAGTTAACATAGTGATAATCGTTATCTAAACTGTAATTCAGCCTAATATCTAAACCAGTATTTAGACACATATAGGCACATATATTGTTTCTGAGTCTATATGAGGACATTTTGTTTAGCCACCAGTCACCATTCATGTGTCAATTATATTTAGATTCCATTAACTAATAGGTTAGTAATATCATTGCTGTCCAATACAAAGTATGTATCTCAATTTTTGAGAAAATACTTTTATAACATCAAATCAAAGTTGAGACTATAATGGATATTGTTTTGTTGTATTTTAGATGGAGCTGCTGTGGGCTGCAGCTCGAGGCTGTTTGTTTACATAAAGGTAGAGAGTTGAGAAGTTCGTAAGTGGAAAAAAATAAGAAGTTCTTAAGATAATGTGCAGTTCTTAAGAAAATAATGGGGAATAGCACTTGAGAACATTCTTATGAACTTCTCATTTTTTTCCTCTTACGAAACGTCTTAAGATTATTAGTAAGAACTTTTTGGAGAATCTGGCCCCTGATTGGTGTGTGCAAGAAAGAAATGTCAAGATTTATCACAGCAGCACCAGGCTGTTCTTGCCTTAATGTTTACCTGCCATGCATATTTGAATATGAAGTCTTAAATTATATTAAAAGTTGTCTTCAAAAGGTATTAAAAGCATTAAATGAAATTCTCTGACACCTGTAGACACCCTGGTGATAACAAGTAGGACATGAGGCTTTATCTGCTGTCGTGTGAAGTCGTGATGATAAATGATCTGCAGTTTGTAAATACAGAATAATGTGTTCCCGTGGCAGATCGCCCCGGCGGAGGGATTCTCAGACCTGGCCATGCAAGTGATGACATCACCGTCCAAGAACTACATCCTGGCTGTGATTGGCCTGGGGGTGGCGCTGCTCTTCCTGATGGGGCTGCTGTGTGGGCGAATCACCAAGCGCGTCACTCAGGAGCTGAAGGACAGGTAGACCCCGCCCACCCGGGGGTCAGGGGTCAGGACACGCCCACCAGAGAAACTAACCACCACCGAACGGCCCTCAGCTTGACACCCCCTCACCCTCACCCCCCGCCCCCCCGCCCCGGCCCCCTCCTCACCTCCTCGCCCTCCTCGCCGCCCTCTTCTCTTTTCTCTCATCGGTGTTGGGACGTCCATGTTGGAATGACATTACCCACAATGCCCCAGGCTCCATCGCCTGCCTCCCCTAATGGGAAAGTGGGTTCGCTTATTGATTATTGACTTTCCCTGCCTCTACATTCGCCCCGCCTGCTCTCCGGGAGACCACGCCCACTGCTTCTTCTTCTTCTCCTCCTTCTTCTTCTGCTTCAGCCGTGAAAGGAAGTGCTTCTCCAGAGAGCGCCGGTTCTCCTGGAGTTTTAACCCTCGTTCCTCCCCGATGTAGATGGCAGTACTTCTTCGCTTGTTTGTGTCTTTTTGCCCCTCTGCTGAGGGGGGCGGGGGCGGGAGGGGGGGTGGTGTTATTAGGGGTTTTGGGGTCAGAGGTCACAAGGGAGAGGTGAAATTATATTTAGCGTTAAGTGTTGTAGGTGGGATGGGGCGAGCTCGTCCATAGAGCATTTTAATGACTCCAGTACTTTAATGACTACAGAGTGTGTGTGTGTGTGTGTGTGTGTGTGTGTGTGTGTGTGTGGTGTGTGTGTGTGGTGTGTGTGTGAGAATGATCCAAACTGTCTTCTACCACATGTTCTTATACTTTGTTCCCCTGCGAGGGTTTCAGGGCCGTTTCGGTTCTCGGTCTGTCACATTGCTGTCGTGTGTTAGTTAGATTTTTGGCCGTGGGACTGCCAGGCGGGCGGAGCCAACCAGCCCTGCACCGAGCCACAGGGGGGAGGGGCCGACACACTCCAGCTCACTCGCTCGCTCACAGGATGCTCAATCTGACCCTCTCTCGCAGCCCCTCCATCCCGATTCCCACCCTCCACCCGTGCCATAAACTCACCACGTCTACCTGCTGCTCCCGGATCAGCCTCGCGGCGTCCCGGCAGGACGGGGCGCGTCTCCGCCCTGCGCGGCGCCGCGAGGCCGGCGGGTCAGGCCACAAACGGTTAAGCGTCACACTCGCCGTCTGGAAGCACCAGGATACTAAACAAAAGGTTTTTCCGTCGCGCTGTGATGACATCACAGGCTGGGAGTATTGAGCGTCACGGAGCCCGACGCCGCCCCGGTCGTCCCGCTTTGGCCGAAGCGGCTCGGCGTCCTGCCGTTTCCAAGGCGACGGTGCGGCGGAGCGGAGCGGCTGCTCGGTACAGACAGGCTGAGAGCAATGCAAAACAAAACGTCAAGAAATGAAACTAAAAAGATGCTAGATTATTATAGAGATGTGAACATTTTTGTTGAAAGATGATACTGGAATCATTGCACATTTTTCGTTCATTTTTTATATCTATAAATATATATATATTGTTTTGTCATAGCCTTATTTATTTGTTTACTAATGGTCAAAGTTTGTGAGTCCTTTTTTTTTTTATGATTTGAATGTTCTCTGGTTGCCTTTTCTCGCCGCAGGACAGCCCCCCCCCTCCTGCTGAGGGGAGGGGGGGTGGCCGCCGACGGGTCGGCCTCTTTTCTGCCGGACATCAACCTGCAGCTGCTTTACGGCACGGCTGCTCACCGCACGCATACGGAAGCCCAAACAGGCCAAAACACATGAAAACACCTGTCAGTGCATCTGCACAGAAATGTCTGCATGTCGGCGTGTTCGGCTTTTACTGGTAAAGGTCAAAGTGGACGACACACAGAGGGTCAGTGCACACGCTAATGTTGAACACACAGAAATGTTACATGCACAACACGCCAACATGTTGACAACACGCCAACATGTTGACGACACACAGCTGTTACCCGCTTGTGTTGTTTTCCTGTTAAAACGTCGACAGCGTGCTGTCAGCATGTCTGCATGCATCGTCATGTTGACAACATTGTTTACTCTCCACTGTCGTCTTCATCGTCTCAGCTGACCGTTAAACTCTGCTGAGGCGGATGAATCTCACACACACACACACACTCACACACACACACACACTCTGTGGTCAGCACTGAGCTCACTGAGGCGCTGTCTGTCTGTCTGAGTTGCTGGAAAAGAGCCAAATGTAAATATGGGTGCAGAGGACGTAGAGAGTCTGCACGCTGAAGGTGTGGCTTCTTTGTATCGACTCGACGTGACGGCGCGTCAGTTTCCTGTTTTTGACCTGTTGGGCCTTCCACACGCAGCTGACAGCGAACGCCTCGCCGTCTGCTGCCTTTTAGAGACCGACCCCCGTCTGAGTTTGTGGATTGTCTCTTGTTTCTGCTCGGTCGGTCTCTGCAGGTCTCTGCAGGTCTCTGCAGGTCTCTGCGGTCTCTGCAGGTCTCTGCAGGTCTCTGCGGTCTCTGCAGGTCTCTGCAGGTCTCTGCAGGTCTCTGCGGTCTCTGCAGGTCTCTGCAGGTCGATGCAGGTCTCTGCGGTCTCTGCAGGTCGATGCAGGTCGATGCAGGTCTCTGCGGTCTCTGCAGGTCTCTGCAGGTCTCTGCGGTCTCTGCAGGTCTCTGCAGGTCTCTGCAGGTCTCTGCAGGTCTCTGCAGGTCGATGCAGGTCTCTGCAGGCCTCTGCGGTCTCTGCAGGTCTCTGCGGTCTCTGCAGGTCTCTGCAGGTCTCTGCAGGTCTCTGCGGTCTCTGCAGGTCTCTGCAGGTCTCTGCGGTCTCTGCAGGTCTCTGCAGGTCTCTGCAGGTCTCTGCAGGTCTCTGCTGGTCTCTGCAGGTCTCTGCGGGTCTCTGCAGGTCTCTGCAGGTCTCTGCAGGTCTCTGCTGGTCTCTGCAGGTCGATGCCGGGTGATGAAAAGGTGGTCGACGTTTTGGTTTAGTCATTCGACCAAAAACAAAAGGATTTCCCGTCTTCACACTGAGAGCGGAGAGCTGCGGCGCTCGGCGTGAGGACAGGAAGCGGCGCTCGGTGTGAGGACAGGAAACGCCGCTGCCGTGTGAATCTGCGTCGGCGAGCCGGAATGACTTCACCTTGGTCTGAGCTCATGAATCAAAATGTCTCCTCCAGTCTCCAGTTATCAGTTCAAGCCGAACATCCGTACACGTGTGCTACGCCGAGTGACTAGATTCATCGTACCATACGGTTTTTTTTTGTTTGTTTGTTTGTTTTATTTTGTTTTCTTTTGTTTTGTTTGTGTTTTAGTTTTTTGAGACTCGTCGCGGCTTCGCTTGTAAATGAGACATTCTGAATCGCTGAACTGCCTTCGCTTCTCCATCTAATGTTGGTTTCTCAACGCGTGCCTAATCACCGTCCCACCGAGGGATCCCACTGTACAGAACATCCCATAATAACCTGACCACTCCAGCACCGAGCAGAGGTGTGTGTGGGCTTGACTGTGTGTGTGTGTGTGTGTGTGTGTGTGTGTGTGTTTAAGTGTGTGTGTTGCCCACAGAGTGCGGCCTGCCGGTTTTTTCGCAGAACGCTGTGTGATCTCGTCCTTCTCGTCCATCGGTTCCCTGCTGTTCTTTTGTCCGGAGCGACCAGAACGATGACTAGAACATATGATTAAGATTATGATGAAAAAAAAAATGAGAAAAATCTTTTTGTAAACGCTGTTTTTTGTGTCTGAATCTATGGAGTTTCATGCCGCCGCTGTATGACGGTGCTTTTCCCTGTCCGCTTCTCTCTCTCTCTTTTTTTTTTTGTTTTTTTTTTTTGTTTTTCCATTTTGTTTCGTTCATTTTGTTGTTCTGTACAGATGAAAATTGGACAGTTTGTTAATAATAAAGTCTGCAGGTTTCTACTCTGCTGTCTTGTCTTGTTATTCCTCCTTGGAGGTGTTTTTTTTCTCCCCAGCATGGCGAGGGAAGATTTAATTGACTTACATTCAGTCACCAGCTGATTCCTAATCCAAACCCAAAACCAGCAGTTTAACAAATAAACAACAAAAAAAGATTCCTTCGCCTACCTGGGACAAAAATGTTTCGCTCCTTCCTCTATTTTTGAAATCAAAGTGTTTTGCTTCCATAATAGACCGTCAGAGTGCTTCCACATCCGATCCCTTTATTTTTAAAAATAATAATAAAAATAATAAAAGTAATAAATGAATAAAAATACAACCAGAAATGTTTCCTGAGACATGAGACATGAACTCCAGGTCATAATAAAATACAGAATTTTTCTATTTATGATTTTTGACGATTTGTTTAATTTTTAAGAATACAAGACATTACATAAACACGTATGAGGTCTTGGTTTCCACTAACATTTTTACTAATTTGCTTTATTCTTTTTTAATTAATTAATTAATTAATTTTTTTTGTTTGTTTTTGTCAGAATCGGTCAGGTCGTCCTGCTGCTGCTTCTGCCCGCTTTGCTTCGTCTGCTCGCTTGTTTCATTTATTTAATTTGCATTTCATATTCTTGTTCTCATTTTGTCTAACTGGCTAATTAATTAATTCTTCAGTCTTTGCATTTTGATTTGTTTTCCTCTGTGGTCTCATTAGCTGATCTCATTGGATCATTTGCCCACCTGTCTTCCTCTGCCCCCCCTCAACATCTCCTCCCTTTCCCATAACTCACCTGTGGGGTTTTGTGGGTTTTTGCGTCTCGAGGGCTCAGTCAGGATCAGGGGGTGTCGTCCTGTCTGGTTTGTTGTGGCCTTGTGGGTCTTGGACGCTGAGCTGATCTTGGGCTTTAAACAAACTCGGGCTTGAGGTTCTGCTGTCGTAAAGCTTTCAGCCTGATGACACTAACCCTGCCTTCACACCCACCTGCTCTCAGCCTGCTGGGCTTCACGCACTAAACACCACCTTAGCCCCCACGCTGACCTGCAGAGAGAAATCCAAGGAAATCCTCAGACCCTCCTGTGTGGAAAAGGTCTTGGTCAGATTTATTCCAGCAGCAGATTTTGCTGAAGTGTCATAGAGACAGTTCATACGGTCTGCAGGTTGAGGAGGTGTTTCATTCAAATGTTCAAAGGTTCAGTCACTCAAAGTTCGTCCCGGCATGAAGACCAAAGAAATTGGTCACAGAAGGAGGCGGTTTGGGGTGGGGGGGGCAATCACATGCATTTTCACTCCAGAGGTCAGGGATCGGGTCCCGACTTAAACAAGACCCACGTTCGTTTTTTAGACAGCTAGTGAACATCAGCTAGAAACTGCTTAAAGTTTTTTTTTTAACCTTAGCCATCACCTTTCCCTAACCTTAACCATCACAACAGCCTCTCCTAACCTTAACCAAGTAACTAGTGAAGGTGGCTAAAGGTAACGTTTGTGAGGCTGTTTGTTCCTACCAGACAAACCAAACCAAGTGCATTTTCGAGTCACGGACTCACAAATACATTGAAAAATTTGGAAAATAAGGCAATTCACCTCATTTTGCATTAGCCGGCATGAATTCACGTCCGTTTGTGTCTTTGCATTGTCTTTGTATGTAATTGCGCCGTGTTGAACACACAGGAAGAGCGAGTGACGAGGAACAGGATAGATAGAATGAAATAGATGAGAAGATGCTGCGGGACCTGCTAACCCAAACCTGCGGGACGTATTACGGCTGATAACAGCCAATCAGTGGACAGAGATCAGTCGAATCAAAACCCAAATCAAACCCAGAGGACGGACGATGAACAAGCATGAGCGGTTAGTGGAGGCTGGTGGAGGTTTGAGGGCGGGGATGATATGCAAAAAAAAAAAAAAAAGATCTGAACTCACTCAACTAAAAAAAAAAAACGAAAGTTGGTACATAGTTTAGAAAGAATTTACAGTCATTAAATCAACAGACCTGCTCTGTTTGGAGCAGACCTACTTTATTTCACAAACCAAAGCACTACCTTTCAAACTGTAACCTTCCTCGCTGTAGCTAGAAGGGTCCCATGCAGAAGCAGCCAAAACAAGTCCCAGAGGAGTGCGACCGTCTCGGCCTATAAGTCCTGACACGAGGCTTGGTCTGAGATTTTTCAGGAGAACATCCAGAGATCAGTCCGACTCTACACCGATCTTCCTGTTACCTTCGCTTTTCAAAGCCTTTTATGACCGCCACACTGCCGAGCGGGAGCCTGCAGCACATCCACATCAGGATCAATACTGAAGCGTCTGAAATGATGCCAAATAATCAAGTCAACAGGCCCAGAGGCTCCAAAATAGTGAACTTTAAGGGCAGCTTCAAATAACCTTGTAAAATAAAAGTCCTCAGCATCATACATTCAGTTATAATTTCATCATCAGTGTTCCCACTCTTTAACAGAAATCATTTCCCAGGAATTTTCCAAGGACAAGCAAAAAAAACATGGGGACATTTATTCACCCAAAATGCAAGAAATACCCACATAATCTAAAACAAAGATACGTCACGAAAGTTCTGGACTTAAAAATGAGGTCAACTAAACAGAACTCAGAACAGAAGAGAAACTGAAACAGCTGCAAGACACACAGGAGGTTTAAATACTGACCGATGAGGCCGTGAGACACCGGAGGGGTGGACAGAGACAAACCACACTCCAGAGACAGCAGGAAACAAATGGCCAGGTTTAGGAAAACAACAGGAAACACTGTAACTCACCGTGCCGAGTAACATTCACCAGCTCAAACAGTGACGCAGTAACTTCAAATCCAAACGGGACAGGAGAGTCGCTCCCAGGTGAAGCAGCCACAGCTGGCGTCTCCCAGTTCCTCCAGTCAGGGGATTCAGAGGGACTTTTCCCTGGACCGCATGCCAGGACGTCATGGTTACCTGACGTCCAGTAACCATGACGTCAGGCAACCATGACGTACGGTAAACATGACGTACGGTAACCATGACGTCAAGCAACCATGACGTACGATAACCATGACGTACGGTAACCATGACGTACGATAACCATGACGTACGGTAACCATGACGTCAAGCAACCATGACGTCAAGCAACCATGACGTACGGTAACCATGACGTCAAGCAACCATGACGTACGGTAACCATGACGTCAAGCAACCATGACGTACGGTAACCATGACGTACGGTAACCATGACGTCAAGCAACCATGACGTCCGGTAACCATGACGTCCGGTAACCATGACGTCAAGCAACCATGACGTACGGTAACCATGACGTCCGGTAACCATGACGTCAAGCAACCATGATGTCCGGTAACCATGACGTAAAGCAACCATGACATACGGTAACCATGACGTCAAGCAACCATGACATACGGTAACCATGACGTCAAGCAACCATGATGTCCGGTAACCATGACGTCAAGCAACCATGATGTCCGGTAACCATGACGTAAAGCAACCATGATGAACGGTAACCATGACGTCCGGTAACCATGACGTCAAGCAACCATGACGTCCGGCAACCAAGACGTCTGGTAACCATGATGTCAAGCAACCATGACGTCCGGTAACCATGACGTAAAGCAACCATGATGAACGGTAACCATGACGTACAATAACCATGACGTACGGTAACCATGACGAACGGTAACCATGACGTACAATAACCATGACGTACGGTAACCATGACGTGCACTAACCATGACGTCTAGCAACCATGATGTCCGGTAACCATGACGTCAGGTAACCAAGCATAACCACATGTAACAAAAGCTCTAATATACTGACACTGTGCAATGTGGTGTCAAATACTAATACTAATACAACGGGTATTACAACGGGTACAGCAGTTGTGGGGTTTCTGGTTCCTGGGTGGTTCACATCACCATAGCAACAGGCATAAACATTGAACCGATGCCGCGGTGTCGGCAGAGGAGTTTGGTCACGCAGCAGAGAGCGAGCTACACCAGGCCTTTCACACTGTCGCCTGCAATATTCCTGCAATATTCCTGCAATATTTCTGTAATATTCCTGCAATATTCCTGTAGTTACTGAGTCACATCGAGTGGAAAAAGGGACTGAGTGAATCTGTAATGTAAACTGGGAATTCTAACAATGAGTTTTTTATTTATTTTTATTACAGGCACCTATACATGAAAATAATGAGGTTATTAATAGGGACGTTAGCAAGTCCAGCCTCATGTCCCTCAGCTTATCCTCTGCCTCACACACACACACACACACACACACTGTAACATGAACTGTGGATCCGGAGCAGCAGCTGATTGAGCCTTTCAAAAGCTTCTAACATAAACAGCTCACATTACTGTTACTGACTTGGCTTCCGATAAGCAGCATTATATTTAAATAACTTAAGCAGCATCATATTAATTAATTTCATGCGTTAACTTTAACTTTCCCTACATTTAAGTGTGAAATCTAGAAAGAAATTGTACGTTTGTCCAAGATCTCAATAATACTCAAAAATATTAAACTTTATCATTATTGAACTCAGAGTCCATTAGAAATACAACAAACACATTAAAACTGGCCTCAGTGAATATTGCTGAGATATTTGATCACTTTTTGAATGGACAACTGGTCAAAATCTACCTCTGAGTAAATTTATCAGTATATTTTTCTATGTCAGTAATTTGTTGCTGCCTCTGTGTTTCCCCTGTAGAAAACTGTCACAGCTGCTCACAGCTGATTTCTTCGCTCCGACCAAGAAGTTTCCTCTCAGCTCCTCCAACCACAATAAATACGAGAGGATGAATCTGAAGTATTGACCAGCTCCTCCTGTCGCAGCGTGTTGTGTTCACTGTCCAGTCAAAACACACACACACACACACACACACACACACACACGTCCATGCATGTGAAGATCTGCGGTCGAATTTGTGAACTGACCTGAGACATTCTGGATGTCTGGATCACACGTGTCTGTGCATTTATGTTGGTGTGTGTGTGTGTGTGTGTGTGTGTGTGTTTCTGTCTGGGCGTCTATATATATCCATATGTCTGTGTGTGTGTTTTATATATGTGTGTGTGTGTGTGTGTGTGTGTGTTCTGTCTGCTCTCTGGGGGCTCTGGGCCGTCTGACAGGTTTGTGTTAAATTCTTCAGACCAAAACATGTCGACGTCTCGGCTCACATCGCACAAAACCAAAAATTTATTGTGACGACTCAGAGCCTTCAAAATAAATCGCCCGGGAGGATTTACAGCACACATGACACACAGCTACCATAAAAACATGTTTATTGGATGTGTGTATTGAATTATATCATTCACAGCAAGACAGTTAACAGCCAATAACAGAATTTTTAAAAAATGGAGAAAACTTGTATAAGAATTTTCCTGCTGATAACAAGCATATATTGATTTTTTTTTATACATATATAATAAACTGATATTTACAGTGTAAGTTTTGTCTCTTTTGTCTAAGAAATATAAGAGGATTCTGCATACTAACATTTTAGCATTCAGTCTATTAAAGCTTCATCCTGGTGATTTTCAATGTTTGGCCTGTTTACACATTTTCCATGTCAACAAACCAACTGGCAAATCCTGCAGGAGCTGAAGATTTAACAACACAGAGTCAAACAGAACAAAGTCCTCAACATTCAGAAACCACACAGCTGATAATTGGCTGTGGAAAGCAAAACGTTTCCCCTCTTAGGGACTATTTTCCCCAGCGGAGGAGGAGGGAGCGTTTCAGTGTGAAAAAGTCCTGAAAAGCCAACAGTGCTGCTGCTTTTATTAAAACTCATGTGGAGGACTTTATTGGGCTGATGGAAAACTGGAGTGAAGAAAGTGTGAAGGCTCTGAAAGTTCATGTTCATATCGTAGTGGAATGAATAAGAACTGAACCTCTGGACATGCAGAGGTGAAAATTGTGTCCAACATCTGGTCTCAGTCTGGGGAAGTAGGAAAAAGGAGTATTGGAGTATTCCAAACAAAAGCACAAAATCTCATAACACATGAATTGCAGATGATGCCTGAAATAGATGCGCTCCTGGATCTCTTGATGTCCTGCATGCTAAAGTGTTGCATTCAGAGCTACCTGCATGGTGAGTTTGGTGCTGATATTCTCAGCAGATATTCAGTAATTAAGAGATTAATGGGATAAAGAAATGCCTCTTAAATCAGGCACAGTTTCTTATTGTTGGCAGTAAAAATAAAAAAAACTGCAGAAACACGGCTCCCTGTGCTAAAATATTCAGTTTACATACATGACACACGGCTATATACAGTCACACAGTTTACAAAAGCATTAAAAAGTTAAAAACCGCTGCAACAAAACCCAGTGCTGTCAGCCCCCCCCCAAAATGTCCCTTCATTTGCATGATCACCTTTTTTGAGATGCTGGTCAGTGCGCTCATATTGCTCAGTTCAGGTATGTGTGTGTGTGAAGGCAGGCCACACATCCCAACATCAGCAGAGGCCACCAAGGACCAGACGGGCTCTAGTTGTCATCATCACCTTGGCGTTTCTTAATCTCATATATTTGAATGAATTATTCACAAACATGGAGTAATAAATGGAAAACAACAGCGTTTAAACTCCCATTATAGAATGCATGGTCAGGGACGGCTTGCAATACCTTCTCAGACCACCAGGGGGCTCCAGACCAACAGTTCAAGGAGCCAATGACCCTTCCCTTCTGCTGGGCCACCAGAGGATCTTATTTCAGAAAAAAAAAGTCTAATAGTCAACAGTGCGAGAGAGAGAGAGAATTTGTTGGTTGTGTTTGAACTGTGCCATGAATTAAACTTAAGATGTTTGTCAATTTAAAAGATAATTTCTCCAAGTCAAGAAAGTCGCAGTTGGTCATAAAACCGCTGAAGTGTAAACCTGTGAAAATACATTATTTCTTACATATGATGTGCTGATCCTGTTCATGTTTTTTGTTTGATCTGTTAGTTTTGGGGTGGGGGAGGGAGTTTTTTTTTATCTGTTTTTCCTGTGTTCTTGTTTCATTCTGAAAAGCAATAAACATACATTTAACAAAAAAAGAAAAAGTAAATACGTAATTAGAACGACTGCACACCCAAAAGTGGCTTAAGTGACTTCAGAACTTTATGTCTACCCAGAACTCCTGAAGCCAACACGAATGTGATGCGTGTGCATGTGTGTAGTTCACTGAGCGTTTTAAAAACACTGAACTAAATGCAAATTTTTTTTGGTGAAATTGACAAATATTATTTGATTAATTCATGGCACAATTCAATGTTAACCTGTTAAACCTGTTAACCTGTTAAACTGTTAAACTGTTAACCATCATGGATAACCCTGACCACCCTCTCCACCACACACTGGACAGACAGCGGAGCTCCTTCTCCAACAGATTGTTACAGCTCCGCTGTCGAAGGGACAGATACAGGAAATCATTCCTGCCACAAGCCATCACACTGTACAACAAATCACATCTGTCAGACAGAGACTTGCAACTGTCTGCTGTATAGTTCTGTTCTTAACACTGCATTACCAGCACCTTAACTGTTTTTGTACTTATTGTACATCACCCAGCACCTTAACTGTGTATTTATTATCCATCACTCAGCACCTTAACTGTTTATTTATTTATTATTTATTTTTTTTTTATTTATTATCTGTATATTACAGCCTAAGTTAATATACACTCACACTGTTTTTCAGACTGGAGGGGAAGTGGATTCCTTAAGAGGCTGAATCAAGGCGGTTAGTTCCTTGTCCCAGTCCCGGGCGTTAAAGGTTCTGCCACTTGGTTCTTAGTCTCCTGGTTTCATACTAACTCTCCTTATCTATACAATCTATACAATCATGCATATACTTCAGCGCCATCTGTATATTGTCATACTCACTCCATATGTATATTTTCACATCTCGTATCTCCTTTCCTTAGGTTAGCCTTTATTGTATTTTTTGAGTCTTTAGTCTTTATAGTCTCTATTGTATATTTTTAGCCTTTATTCTTTTTTAGTTAACTTTATTGTATGTTTCTACTGTTGCTGCTGGAACACCAGAATTTCCCTGGTTGGGATCAATAAAGTATATCTATCTATCTATCTATCTATCTATGTCGTTTTACTGCAGAAAATCAACATAGCAGAGCGAGTTCACTTTCCTACTTTTTCTCACCAAAGCAGCTCAGTGTGAGAAAGAGGATTAAGGAAATAAAATCAGGACTTTATTATAGTGGATGTGTCATGTGATGAGTCCAGATCTGTGAATGTGTGTTTTGAGCTGTAAATGTGTTGTCACATCTGCAAACCTGTGCGTTTCTTAGCTTTGTAAATATGCATCTACACTTTATGTATGTAATTAGTACTTCATGTTAATTTTAACAATGTTACCATGCATTTACAAATTTGTGTCAAAGTATTTGTGAATTCTGTTGGTCTGTCCAGATCCTGGAAAACCTGGAAATGTATAGACGGGCTTTTTCCACTCAAGGAAAATGCCTGGAAAACTTTCTTTTTTTTTTTTTACATGCACACAACATGCTGCAGAATGTACAAACAACATTTCTGAGATGTCAGATTCATCGTTTGAGCCATTTGGCCACTTTGTTCATTTGGAATCGTTCTAACTTTCCATAGCTAACATCCACATAAGTCCCTGAACATGTTCTAGAAAAATCCTGGAAAACGATTTCTGTAAAAGAGCAGGAAAAAGAGCAGAACTTATATTTGTGGAGTTGTGCGTCTACATCCCACCAGAAGAGGGCGCCAATCAATCACTGTACATAGTTTGCCAATGAGACTATATGAGACCATATGTTTGCAGAAGTGGACTCACGTGTTCAAATCCCATCACACTTTCGCAAATCTGGGTACACTTTTGAAATAATAAAGTCCTGATTTCACTTCCATAGATAATGATTAATTATTACTTCGGGATGGAGGCATAAACTGTAGATTTGCATGATTGATACTAAGACAATAATCCAGTGCACCATTTCTTACTGGGACATCACCAAACAAACTGGTGAACCCTGACCTGTTCCACCTGTGAGTGAGTTACCTGACCCACCAACCCCTCCCAAACCCATCCCACCCCCCAAACCCCTCCACCCCCCACCCTAAAACTCGTACGGGGAGACGAACATGGTGACCTTGGTGACGTAGCGTCCCAGCAGCACGTTGTGCTCCAGCTCGCTCATCTCCACCTCAGCCTCCAGGGTGGCAGGTCCCTGGACGGGCGTCACCAGCAGCAGGGTGCCCGACTGCCGGCCGGAGCGCTGCACGCTGAAGTGCCCCCGCCCACGCCCCCCCGCCAGGCCGAAGCGCAGCGTGTCGCCCAGGACCCGAGCTGCCGACACCCGGAAGAGCACGCGGGGGGCGGACATGTTGGACACCACAGGCAGGAAGTGGAAGGAGATGGAGTTGGGTGCCTGAGTGCAGGTCCTGTCGCCCACCATGCAGGGGTTCCTCTCACAGCGCCTGGAGGGGGAAACGAAACACAAGGATTTAAAAAATATTGGATTTATTAAGGATTTGATTTTAACTGAGTGAGTTGTCATATAGTTAAAAAAAAAAAAAGTCATATAGTTAAAAAACAAACAAACAAACAAACTGGAATTCATGAGAGAAAAAGTACAAATTCTACAATGTGATGATGAACATGTGGTATTTCCACAAAAGTTTCCTGGGAGAAAGCAAAAGTTTTGAGATACAATATAGTATCTCAATAGAATTTCAAGTATTTAAAACATATTCTCCCAAATAATTTTTTTCTTCCTCATGTTCTTTGACATGAGGAAGTGCAGGCCACACTGCGTCACATGGATCTACTAAACTTGACATCCAGTTTTATTTATGTAGACTGTGTGATGATCATGCGACTGAATCTAAAACAGTACAAGTCAATATAGAACAAAATATCATCGGCGTACGTGATCACTCTGCAAGAATGGAGCCTTGCAACATTAATGAATTAATATTAATTATTAATATCAAGTGATATTAATGTGTTTGGACAAAAACCCAAAGAAGAAGAGCAGGAGGATGTGGGGTCTGACTTCTTCTGTGTTGGAATCCCAAACATTTCATTTTGCTCGTTTTACCTCCATCATTGGGCTTAGTGTCAGTGTCGTGTTGATCAGTGTCATCATTTTATGCTGCGTTCCTATTTGTTGTTGTCTGTGAGATGGTTCTCCCAAATTTCTGTTAAAGAATTTCCAGAATTTTGTTCCAGGCTACCTTTAGTTGCAAGACCGTGATGGCGGACTGTGAACGTCTCTCATGCAGGGCGCCATTTTGGAGCCACGACCTAAGATAACACCGTGTTGCTTCCACGCTAGTCATCTTTAGTCAAAAAGGTGCGGTGTATACCCAGATTGAGGGAGGACATATTTTTTGGTGGATATAAGATCCTAAGACACGCTGGACAACCTGGACAGACTCACTCAGATCTGTTTGGCTGACATGTCACCCTCCCTCCTCCCGCCTCACTGTACTGTACAGTTGTGATTTGGCTGCAGCAGTAAATCAGACTCGACCGTGACCTCTTTGGTAAACATGTTCAGTCTCTGAGCGCCGCGATAAACAGGCTTCGCGCTGCTCGGCGGCTCCCTGACCCTCTGGGTGATTTACGGCAGTGCTCTGGCAGACACACAGGATCCAAATGATGGGTGGGGAAGGAACGTGGGTGAAATGAAATTACAACTCTTTGTTTGGGTTTAATCCATCCCATCCACAATGCAGGGAATCTCTACTTCATTGTCAGTGTCACTGTTATTTTGTCTCTTTTGGGTTTTCATTTCTCACCCACAGCATTTGCATTTTTTCTCTCTTTTTTCAGGGTTTCAGTTTGCAGCTATATAAAAATTTCAGTCAGTGCAGTTCATTGGAGGGTCAAACCTTTTTGTGCCCATCAGCTCGGTATTAATGCAGAGAGTTACATATCACATTTTAACAATTTACATGGCTTTTCACCTGAGATACTGAGATCAGCAGTAAAAGAAAAAGCCATGTCCACAGGTCCTGGCCGGCAGTGGCTCTGTGCAGCTGTGATCCTTAATGTCCACACAGTTTCACCATTTAAGAGTGAAGAATGAGGAGGATCTTACATTGGTGATGTCCTGATGTACGTGGCGTTCTTCAAGCGTGGACACTCCACCGTCACACACCGGAACCCTCCGTACGTGTTCACACACACCTGCTCTGCTGTGCAGTTGTGCCTGCGGCTCTCACACTCGTCAATGTCTGCAGGCAGGAGGACAGGAGCGAGAGAGTCATCACCACCAATCACGTTTTTCAAACCCTACCGCTAACCAACGGGATGGGATGACCTTTGAACTCTGACCTTTGCAGCTGCGGGCGTCTCTGGCAAGGTCGTAGCCGGCCGGACAGAGGCAGTGGAAGCTGCCAGGTGTGTTTACACACTGATGGACACACAGCCGGCCCGGCTGGCCAAGAGGAAACAGCCGGCACTCGTCGATATCTGAAACACACACACACACACACACACACACACACACACACACACACACACACACACACACACACTTAAACCAGTCTGGTCTGCTGAAGTGTTCTTGAGCAAAACATTAAACCCCGACTAAACTCTGACCTCTGACGCTCCCAGATCAGAGGGGATCACCTGTCATTTTTCAGTCTTTCAGTCTCATGGTGCCATCAGATTAGCACCTAACTCATACATAAAGTTATTGTGCTTCCCGATCATAACAACTGAAAACAATTCACTTTTGTTGAACTCTGACCTGTGAATTTGGAGTCACAACCAACAGAAACACATCAGAGTGTTTTATTCTGGCTGTGTCCATTTAGTTGTGTTTTGGTCAGTTCTGATTGTCAGTACAGATGTTACCTGTGCAGATGTTGTTGTCGCGGCCTGATATGGTGAAACCCACGTCACAGGTGCAGCGGGTGGAACCCAGGAAGTGAGTACAGCGGGACGGACGGACGGAGGGGGAGGAGGGAGAGGAAGACGTGGGTGATGAGGGGGCGAGGGGAGTGGAGACTAAGGTGGAGGAGGAGAGGGAGGAAGATGAAGAGGAAGAGGAGGAGGATGAGGAGGAAGAGGAGAAGGAAGGAGCAGCGGAGAAGGAGGGCAGGGAGTTGCTGGTGCTGTTGAGGACTGAAGGAAAAAGACGAGACGTTAAACAGGAAGAAACAAACGCTGATCAACATTCAGCACAAATGCTGTCGCTGCTATAGTATTAGAGTATTAGTACTGCAGTTATATGTCTGCATGGTATTTTAATATTTATTAATGTCAATATTCCCTACAGACTTCATCATATCAAATCACCGGCCAACTCCTATATAAAAATGGCATCTGTATGCAGGACACTGGGTAGGCGCGTCCTCTCAAACATCTCATTCCCTACAGAATGTAAACATTTCACTTCAGTTCAGCGTCTGACTCACTTCTGCACATCGGCTGCTGGCCGCTCCATTTCAGAGACTCCAGACACACTCGGGTCCGCGGGCCAATCAGCTCGTATCCGGGCTTGCACAAGAAGTGGACCTCGTGTCCGATGGCAAACACCCTCCCCAGTCTGCGGCTGTTTGCTGGGAGCTCTGGTTTGGGGCAGGTGGCTGGGGGCAGAGAGAAGTTTTTCCATTTATCCTGTGAGCTGCAGAGCTCCACCATCCTGTTCAAAACTCCTGATCCTCCTCTACTGCCTTATCTCCTGTTTTCATCCAATACACTTTTGAAGGGTTATACTTTCCCTTTTTGATGCACTAATCTTTCCTCAGCCTGCCTCATTTACATTTTCCAGAATGCCTTTCAATAATTCTTAGAGAAGAGATGCACACAAGTGACAGTTAAAATGTTTCTCAAGTTAAGAAAAAGTGAGTTTGCCCTTAGTCAAACCACAACCCATGTAGTGTTTACATTATAGTCTGGTCTATTTACTGCAACTGTCACCTGACCATCCTGGATCCCATCAACTCCCCAAGAAACCTCTGGCAATTAAACATAATATGGAACCTCCTACAAACCCATGTGATTGGCGAGGGACTCCTGAATATTCTGAAGATCCCCCATGGAAGCTCCTCAATGCCCCTTGAATTCCCTAAAAGACCTGTGCAACTTTCTCAAGCACCCTGGAACATTGAAAGGAACCCCTCACATCTCCCAAAGGACAGTCTTCTCAAACGTGATCACTGGTGCTTTACCGAGTGTGATGGATGAAGAAATTCTGCCTACATAACACGATTTATAAATTTCTAATCTTCTATTACTAAAAAAACACACTGATTTGGCCATCTCACGACCCTGCTGTATCCACACTGGGACCTGCCAGTGGGTCAGGACCCACAGTTTGAAAATCCTTGTCCTGATGAAGCCCTGGAACCCCCTGCAAGCACTCTGGGACATTTCAAGGCACCCCTGAACCTTTCCAAAGGTAGACCTCTTTAAGGACCCTTCCCTCAGGAACTTCTGAAACCTTCCCTAAAACTGTCCTGAACCTCAAACCTTTGGCTCTGAATCATCTTGAATGAGGGATCTCCTCCTTCTCCTGCAGGAGGCTCAACAGCAGGAGAAACATCAACATCAACATGAAGGGCCTTTGCTCACTGCTCTTGGGTTTCCTGCTGATTGCCCTGGTGCTGTTCTGCAGAGCGCTCAGCTTCTTCCTGAGGGAGCGCAGACTCTGCTGATAGGACGCTTCATGAGCTGCCAGCATCTTCTCCACCTGCCGCAGGGAGTTCTGCAGCTCCTGATTGGACGGGCACTCCTGAGGGCGGGACAAAGACAAGGTTGCATCAGTCTTACATGCTGCCCTGCGCATCAACCAGGTTACTTTCCTTCAACCTGCCCTGTCTTCTTCTGCTGCTGGTTGTGATTTCCTACATTACCCAAAATGCCTCTCTCCGTCCTGTTCTGTGATGGATTTCTCCCTGTATGATTGCTGAACGATGGTACAAAATCACAACTCTAGAAAGAAAACCTCGCTCCAAAACCTGATTTTTTTAGATCATTGAAATGCTGATTTCCTGAACATTGATTTTCTGATATCAAACTCCACTGGAGATATGTGGGTGTGTCGTCACCTCGTGTACGAATGGCCAGGAGAAACAAACACCAGACTACCGAATGGAGACAGCAATGCAAAGTACATCACCAACAGCTGTTTTTTTAATAGAGTTAAAGGAAAACTTGTCTAACTTTTCAATGTTCTGGAGCCCCAAATGGACTTTCATTCAGCCTTGGAGTTGGACCCCCACTTGAAGTGATTTTACTGTATGGACCCTGATATGAAAAGATATTTTGGTTTCCGGTAAACTGTTTCTGGAATCATACTTGAACACTTAAAACAATCACTCATACATGTACTATACTGTACAACAGCAGAACAATTACTAGTGAATTAAATTAAAGCAAAATTAACCCTTTGACACAAATTCCCTTCTCATGGGAAAAAAGGCAATTAATTAATGAACCAAAAAATGACTGGAACATTAGAGAAAAATTTGCAAAATAAATGATGAAAAATCTGCAAGAAAAAAAAAAAAAGCAAAATTATGTTAAAAAAAATTCTTTTAATAATTTTTCTTGCTCAGATGCCTTTCACAAGCATTAAAGCTGGACTCCTCATGTTGCTGAGGACGCCCTAGAGGCCCTTCAAGGTCCCCGGACCTCACTTTGAAAGCTCAGCACCTCGGCAGCTGTTGACAGTCCCTCCGCTCACATGAGCAAACCGCAGCGCTGCATTATGGGTCTCAGGTGTGAGGTCTATAGATAGAGGTGAGGTTTTCTGCTGCAGTCGCACGGTGGTGCAAATTGGAGCGCCGCCCGCTGCTGACCTCAGAGCAGCCTCGTCACACACCGGCTGTTTCCCCGCAGGAGGCTGAACTCTGACCCGCCGCCGCTTTAAAATGCATTCCAGCACTGTTACCGGCAAGGATTTTATGGCTATGATATAACATATGATTTTTCTATGATTTTTTAACATGATAATCTAATTTCAACACAGCAACTTGTACAGTGACCCTGAGCAGCAGATTCCTCATCAAAGAAGTCAACAATGAGAATCAGTGACATAATTACATTAAATATTGTGCTATATTCTTTTGCTTTAGTAATAAATTCATTTTATCTAATGTATTCGCTTCAGATTGCTTTGGTGCATTTGATGTATGAAAGTACAGGTGAAGAAAAGTTAATATTTACAGAGTTCACAAAATTTGCCTCCGGTTTCCATAAAAACACAAATTTTGCTCTGTGACTTCGCTTAATAAAGACACAGAAAAAGCAGAACTGTTTAAATGGCTTCAACTTTCCAGCAGTGCCTCAATACATACATTTGTTTTTAGTGGAATAATAAAATATTGTTTTAAAAAAATTATATCTCAAAACATAAAGAAATTCATAGTGTTCAATTACTAAACCAGCTCTAATTTATGTTCTTGTAAAGTTTAATGTCAGAATAAAAAGTTGCTAAAGTATCCTGTAGATTTTTTTTTTTTTTTTTTTTTAATTAAATAAACAGAGAGATGGTTCGAGCTCCACAGCGCCCCCTGTCTGTGGCAAAAAGCTGTCTTACTCACTGTCAGCTGCTCTGGTTTGGGATGTTACTATTATGTAAAAACCCAAAAAAAAAAAAAAAAAAAAAAAAAAAGGAAAAATATCCCCCCCATATCACTAAACCTTTTAGTACCCAGGCTTTAAATTAATTAATTTAATTTTTTTTTTTTTTTTTTACTGCAGTAGATTTTTACTAGACAGCTTCTACTTTTACTGCAGTCAGATACCAGCAGAGGAACAGTACTACTACCTGAGGAGCAGTTTGTACTGTAGTATTGTAGTACTCTTTCCACTACCGGCAGTGTAAACTATATATTACACAACTTACAAATGAATGCATTGGTATTTTAAGGCTCTTAAAGGAACGGTTCTTCACAGCAACTACTTTTATTTTATATACTTTTACTGAAGGAACATTTTGAAGGCAGGGCTTTTACTTTGGAGTATTTTTCCTTTAACCTTCAGTGCCTTTTTTTGTGCTAAAGGACATCACGTCTCAACAGAGGGAGGAAGACTTGGTAGATGTACTCACCTGAGCGGAGGAAGAGGAGAGGTGATGAAGACACAGCATCACCACCACCACTGAAACCACACCTTTGGCCTTCATCCTGGGCAAAATGTCCATCATTATCATCATCATCATCGTCCTCATGCCTCACCTGAACCGACAGAGAAACCGGACAGGACGGAAATCAATCTCGTCTGCACTTTCTGAGAAGAGCCAGACTGAGGCCGAGTGGCAGCTACTGTAAAACTAAATCATCTCCTCTCCTGCTCCTTCCTCTTCTTCTTCTTCTTTTTTTTTCGAGGGCACTTGCCAAATTTCTACTCCACACACACAGCCTCCCTGTCAGATGTTTTAAAGGCCGGAGGAGGAGGAGGAGGAGGAGGAGGGAGAGCAGCGTCCCCACATCTGGAAGGAGCTTTCACTGCTGATCCATCAGCGTTTCCACAAATAGAAACACAAATTATAAGGAGGAGTCAAGCTGCAGCGGCGTCTTTTAATCATCTTCACAACACAGCAGCGACATTCGGGTGACTCGTCTGTTCCCAAATCAAAATCCCCGGCTCAGGAATGTGACTTATGCACCAATTACAGCCACTGTAAAT
Organism: Myripristis murdjan; assembly: GCF_902150065.1. Lineage (NCBI taxonomy): Eukaryota > Metazoa > Chordata > Actinopteri > Holocentriformes > Holocentridae > Myripristis > Myripristis murdjan. The sequence continues at coordinate 33,090,905 of NC_043985.1, forward strand.
CCCAGTTTTGAAATCCTAACCTGCTGTGTTGCAGCTCAAATGACAGGGCAGCCCGATCCGAGCAGCAGCTCATCGCCCAACGAGGAATCTGACCTGGATTATCACTTGCCAAAAAGAACTACGGCAAACCTGTAATAAATTGTAGAAGGGTATACCACACAAGCAAAACGATGGAAGTATCATGCAGCTGCTATTGGGCAAAAAAAAAAAAAATGATACCTTAGGAAATCTGACAGTAACAACACATGAGATAAAAATACCATGCAGCTCATGAAGATCAGGTCAAATGAGGTCACCACTGAAAGACCACAAACAAACTGTAAGCTCCTGTGGGAGTGCTGGATGAGTTTTATTTAGGCTCCCGCAGGCCGTGAGCATCCTCCAAAACTGAGATTTTGGTTTGAGCAAAACAAAAACACCCTTCAAGTATTTTTTCCTAAAATGAAATGACGGGATCTTTAACGGAAACACAGCGCCCACGTTCCTTCAGCTGTCTGGATCAACACGTCTGATCCTGAGAAACTCTTTAACACGAAGGATCTCTGCACGCCACAAGATCATAAGTTAAAAAAATGAGGCTGGTGTGGATTGTGATGCAAACATTTGGCTCAGTCCAGCTTTTGGGACTTTGTGTTTGTGGACTTTGGTTGAACTCCTCGTCTCTTGTGGTTCCCTCAGATTGTGTCTTTATGGATTTTGTGCTTTGAGTTCTGTTCCCGCTCTGTTTGTCCCTCATGGCTTCCTGTTCGTGCTTTCACCTGCGTCTTGTTAGTCCCGCCTCCTGTGGTTTCCTAACCAGTCAGCTGCCACGTCTGCCCCCTGAGTCTCCCCCTCGTTACGCCTCCACACCTGTTCACCTGTTCGGCCTTAGTCTCGTTTGCCGTTCCCAGCCCTGATTGGTCCGTTCCTCTCAGCCAATCCTGTGTCAGTCCAGTCTGCTGTTCCAGCCCCTTCCCCAGGTGGGTCTTGTTACCTGGTGAGTCTCTGGTGTATCTAAGTCCTGTTTCAGTTCAGGTCTTTGTCTGGTGGTTGTCGCTGTTCCTCAGATGTTCCTCAGATGTTCTTGTACTCGAGTCTTCTTCCTGCCTGCTCCTGTGTTTGTGTCCTCCTGACCTCCACACGTGACACAAGCTCTACTATCTGCACTTTGTAATGACAACATTTTTAATTTGCTGCCAGTTGCTAGAAAGATTAGTGACTCATAAACATCTGGACAGACGTGCTTTGCGGTTGTTTAAACTCTCCTCCAGGCAAAACTGTGTTTCCTCAGTTTCTGTCTAAAATGTGTGAACTTCACTCTGCTGACTGGATCTGCTCAGTTTGTCACTAGAGAGGTGTTTTCATACTCCTACTAAAGGTGGAGGGGTGTGTGTGTGTGTGTGTGTGTGTGTGTGTGTGTGTGTGTGTGATTCAGATCGACCCTAGGCCACAAATCCCACAGCCAATCAGCTGGCAGCTGACGGGGCGCTGCTTTGCATATCATTAGCAGCAGCTCTGCCGGTCGTTTTATTTTCAAAAAATCAACCAGACCAACGTCTACAATATTTCTGCAACTAAGAGGTTAGCTGAAAAAAATGAAAAAAAAAAGATGATACGATGTTGTTTCATGGATGAAACTTCTAAATGAGCAATATTGATGAACAGAGATTATTGTTAAGGGCTTATTGAATGAGTGAAGGGCGACTTTAACTTCTGTTATTACACACTGATTGTTTTGAATCATGATGTCATGTATCGCATCGTATCGTGAGATAAGAATATCGTCTGAACATGTAAAGATCAAAGGGGCGACACGCTCCGTTAGAAACCAGTTTTTATTCATACAGAGTAAAATAAATAAAAACTTGCTTTTAATGGAGGGAGGGTTGCACCTTTGAACTTTAAAATGGTTATCCACTATTATATATTATCATATTTTACAGTTGCTCCAAAATGTCAAACCATGTTTCCCTGTCTCATTACATTACAATTTCCACCCCTCCCTGCCAAATTAGAATGAATGAATGCCTATGTAAGTAAATAAATATATACATATGCAATTAAATTAAATTAAATATATTGATAAGCCTTTCAGCCTTTCAGAAAAAAGGCTCATGGGATTTAAAAGGTTAATTAAGCCTCAATAATTTTGCATAGTGCACCTTTAACTCAGTGGTGGATGCAGCGTGAGTCCATTTAAACATACTGCAGGAATGTTTTTTGTCATAATAAGGTTTTCTACAGTGTAGTACTGTGTAGTAATGTAGTAACTTTATGGAAGTACTGCAGTAATTGTCACTGATGGCTGCAGTGTGCCTGGCGTCCACCAGGTGGCACCTGCGCCCTCTGTTTGAACCTGTCGGGGTGTTTTCCTCTGACATCTGGCTCAGAGAGGCTCTTGGTAAACACTCGAGCACATGTGGTGAGGTGAATTTCTGGAAAATGATTATTTACATGGCAAAAAATCACAAAAATAAAAGCCTGGGTTTCTGCAGAAGCCACATAAAGGGACAATGCACTCAAACAACAGAATCACACAGTTTCTCATCAGGCAAACAATCAACAATCAACACAGTTTGTTTGTCTTCTTTTAATCACTGACAGTTCTCATGAATTAAGAGAGAGAGAGAGAGAGAGAGAGAGAGAGAGAGAGAGAGAGAGAGAGAAGTTGGTCAGTCTTTGTCTTTCAGGTTTTCCTGGACCTTATAAAGCAGGGGTCCCCAAACTTTTTCCTGTGAGGGCCACATAACTTTTCCCTTCTCTGATGTGGGGCCGGGGGTCAGTTTGTAACAGAAAAAGTGTGTTGATCGCAGGGGTGCCTAAACGGAAACATTTATTGTTTTCCAGAAAGCCACACATAACCAAATATTAATAACCGTTTCCGAGATCTTCACAGAAAAAAAGTCAGGAAATAAATAATAACACTATTAATTAAATAAATTACACTATTTATGAAATCAATAAAAGTCAAATAACCCTCTCTGGGTTCTTCACAGAAAAAAAGTCAGGAAATAAATAGTACTATTTGTGAAATAAATAATAACCAAATAACCCTCTCTGGGTTCTTCACAGAAAAAATAAAGTCAGGAAATATATAATAACACTATTTATGAAATAAATAATAACCAAATAACCCTCTCTGGGTTCTTCACAGAAAAAAAAGTCCATGGAACATTAACTTTCTGTTGTGCTGTGCACAATCAAATGCATGTAAAATGCATGTAATTCTTTTTGCTATGGGCAATGTGGGCCAGGGTGCAATCTACTTGGGGGCGCACAAGAAAAAAATTCGCCAGTTTTCTAGACTACCATATTGACCCGCACATGCCGTGGCACCGGGGTACCATCAGTCGGCATCAGGCGGGCCGGTCTGGTCTGCCGAATCTGACAGGTGAGCGGCTTAATGCCGGCCAGTGCCGGCTCGCCTGATGCCAACTGATGCTGCCCCTTTGCCGCACCCGACTGGTGCCGCGGGAGCGGGGGGGTTGGATTAGTAACATGAAAGGGCGCATCCAGTAATATCGCCTAGAGCGGCAACATAGGCAGAACCGCCACTGCTTAAATGACTCATATGAGCAGCCTCTCAAAGTTCCTGTGTTCCTTCCTTATAATCCTTTTGTAGGTTCCAGTAGGCTTGTCACATTCTATGCGTGTATTAGTCTCGATCGCGTGGCCAGACTGAAAAAAAATCATAATGTGTCTCTGGTATTGTTCAGGGGGCCTGGCCAAATGTAGAGGTGGGCCGTATCCGGCCCGCGGGCCGTAGTTTGGGGACCACTGCATTACGGCATTAACTAACGTTAAGTAACGTTAATTGTTAGTCAGAAGCCAGAAAGTTGTATCTGCCACATGGGTTCACTAAAAAACATAAATGATAACACTTTATCACCAAATGACTGACAGGCAGTGGATGTTTGCTGTGTTGCAGGTGGGCCGGCTGCAGTGTCCTCTCTTGTTGGTTGTGGGTGAGGATGATCAGAACATGCCTGTGCCTGAATCTGCAGATGATGTGAGTTTCCTGTTCCTGAGTCATGACAGACGGTCTGAGGTCAGACAGCACTAATATATAAGCAAACTGTCACTACACCTGATCCGAATGTTATCATACCATTGAATGGATGCTGTTAGTTGTAATAACCCTGACAGGTATGGGTTAGAAGGGGCCCTACTGCATCTTCCAGTCGGTCAGAAGACTGTAATCATCTATTTTTATTATTAGTCTACAAACCTTTCCCTAACCTTTCAGTGTCAGTCTGATATCAACTGTACTGTATCTGCATTATCTGTATTATCTGCACTGCTATAATGTACCTGCTATGTTAGGTAAAGTGCAAAGCTTTTTTTTCAAGAGTAAAATAAATGTGGAATGGTTGACTGCATCAAGAGGTTTAAGGCTGCAATGTGTCCATGTGTTAATGACTCTTTGTTGTGGTTTGTAAATCCTTTAATTTACAAATACTTTTGTTATCCACCTGTGGTAAACAAAGAAAAAAAAAAACAGAGAACAGGAGAATGTATTCAGTATTTTAACTGTATGTTCCCAGATGAGGCAGATGATGGAGCGAGCGGGGAACAGCCACCTGCTGACCGTCCTGTCGTATCCCGGAACCGGTCACCTGATCGAGCCGCCGTACAGCCCACACTGCCGGGCCAGCAAGTTTAGAACACCACTCCATAAGGAGAGAGGTATGTCAACCATGGTGTGTGTGTGTTTGTGTGTGTGTGTGTGTGTGCTGTGTTTACGAAGGAAGCATTGAGTTTCACAATGTTGATATTTGTCGTGTCAAGTTCTAAATTAGTAACTATCTCATTTTTGATCTGCAATAATTAAGAGATTACTGGAAGTGAAAAAGCCAAACATCATCTGATGTTTGATAAAGCTGGATGGCCCTCAGTAGAGTGCGTACCTCTGCCAACACGATGCAGCTGTCCAGATCTGCCAGTTCCACTTGTTGGATATTCAGGATGAGTTCATCAGGCCCACCGCTACACCCTCCTTTGCTGTGAAAAATGAATCAGTTCATCCTTGACCCATGACCAGCCTTTCCACAACGTTCCATGGTGTTGTCACATCACTTCGGGCTCTGATAATTCCCATGACATTTTGGCTTTATTTTTCACATTGAGTGTATTAAAGCACATGTGTCAACATGTGTCAACAAGTGTCAACACATGTTGTCACATGTGAGAGGCTGCAGGTTTTCATTCCAACCAACAGGTGATTTGGCACATGTGCTCTAAGCCTGCCATGAAATTGATGGATTACCAGCCTTTCCACAAAGTTTCATGGTGTTGTGTGAATCTGTTCGAAAGCCTCACCCCCTTTGGCCAGTCAGTGTGAAAAGGTAATAAAGGTATTTCCCCAGTTCCTCCTTGTCCCGTGACCAACCTTCCACCAAGCCTCATGCAGCCTCATGTTTCAAACGTTCAGTAATATCCAAAAACACATAAACCCTGTCCAACTCCTGGTTGGTGGGCATAATTAATATTTTGTGTGTTTTTGGACTACAGAAACAATTTGATGACATCACTTTGGACTCTGATAACTTTGACTCTATTTTCACATTGTATATATTAAAAGATTCATGTGCTAATCAAAAAAATGTCAACAGAGTAACAGACAATGAAAATAATGATTGGTTGAGGATGCCCTGGTGGTCCATCTGTGTCAGGGTGGGGTCTTTGCCGTGGCAGCCCGGGTTCGATTCATGCCTGAGCCCTTTGGTGCATGTCGTCCTGCCTTTCCTGTCTCTCTCTACTGTTGCTGTTGACTGGAGCAGAAATGCCAAAAAACAAAAATGTTAAAAATAATCTCTGGTTGCAGCTCTATAAATGTTCTTAAACCATAATGTGGGTGAATACTCTTTTCTCATTAGCTGGCAGGTGTGCATTAAAACCATGTATTGCAGTTTGGCTAAAGTTTGATCAGTGTGCTAAAGTCACCTGCTACCAGACATGTGACCATGGCAAAATCAAAAAGCACAGCTGTCAATGCTCACTCATTATCAGCTGTGTAAATGACCATGGTGTAAGCGGGATAATCAAGTTGTAGGTGTACCGAAAATGGTGCTAAGGCACTTCGTGGAGTCTTTGTGTTGGGCGGGTCTTTGCCTCTGTCCTGCCTTAAAACCTTTTAATGAACACACACTCACTGATCATCCCCAGTTTATTTCCTGCTTCAGTTCAGGTGGTTTTCCCAGGTGAGAACACTGTCCTCTGAACCTGAAAAGCTCCTCTAACAAGAGAACTGTGCTGAGCCCGGCCCCACCACCTGCTCTCACCACATCACACTAATTTGCCTTGTGAACCGAAGCGTTTGGTTTCCTGCCCAAAAATGGTTGGGCAGTCAGCAGCTTCTTCTTCCAGTCACCGTGTTGCTGTTGTTTTGGTTTCAGTCATGATGCTGTGGGGCGGAGAGGCGGCGCCGCACTCCCACGCTCAGGAAGACGCCTGGAGGAAGATGCTGGACTTCCTGAAGGAGAATCTTTACTGCAGTGCTGACTGAGCCACAACAATCTGCCACCAACACATTTCTGCTGCTTTCATGGTGTTGAGTGGTGATGTCACACCTCTACGACGGCATATTTGAACCACTATGGGGAAATAAAGTAACAGAGCCGGGGGAAGGGAGGCACTAATCTGAGAAAAAACTGAGAGATTAAAGTCATAAATTTATGAGAAAAAAAACTCTACATCCTTTTCTTCTTTCTTTTTTCGGTCAAGGAGCCACATGGAGCCTCATCTAATTCTACTTTGGAATCAGATTTAGTGAGAAGGAAATGCTATGATTTTAGCCCAGAATCACAATATTATCATCCAGGAATTTGCGTGCCTAAAGTCACTATCATGCTGAAATGTTGTACCCAGACTTCACTGTCATTATTAGCATTATTAGTTCCTCTTCTTCTGTATAAAAACACAGACAGGATCTGAGAGGCTGGGCTTCCTCTTCTTCTTCTTCTTCTTCCTCTTCTTCTTCTTCTTCTTCTTCTTCTTCTTCTTCTTCTTCTTCTTCTTCTTCTTCTTCCTCTTCTTCTTCTTCTTCTTCTTCTTCTTCTTCCTTTTCTTTTTTGCCCTATTGCCTTTTTGCCTTTAAAAATTAAAACTGTGTGAGCGATCAGTCTTTTTCAGTCTGTTTCTCTCCTTCCATCATCAGCCTGGTGTCCGGACGCCCCCCACCGTTATAACAGCTGGAAGTTTCCTCTGACAGCAGACTGGGGGTCTGTCAGGAACAGGGTTTCAGTTTGCTCGAGATCCTGATCCCTGGTGGTGCTTCACACTCAGTTTGTCATTTTATAAACACACTGCCAGCAAAATTATAACTACAGATACTGGTCTTTATATTGCTATATGATTTTGCCAATTGCCTTTTCACATTTACGTGTGCAAAAACACTTTTTGATAATGAGTTCTCTGACAAATCAGAGCTGGAGCCTCAGGCTCACAGCTGGTTTGGACAAGAACAGACGCCAGAGGACAGAGAGGAAGAGGAGGAGGAAGAGGAAGAGGAGTTGAAGAAGTAAGACGATGACAAGGAGGTTTTTCATTTCTACTATCAGTGTGTAGTTGGCTCTTCATGTTACTTATTCAGATGATGGTTTGTGTCTCACTCTCACTCTGTTGACACAAAAACAAAAAACTTTAAAAACAAGAATTTGGTGAAATCTGATGGATGTAAAATTAGTAAAATCAGATATGGTTCCTAATAAAAGTTTATATTTTCTTTCTGACTCACTTGTAAAGACAAAAAAAAAACAAAACAAAACAAAACAAACAAACAAACAAAAAAAAAAAACAGACTAGGCAAGTGGTTCTCAACCTAAGGGTTGGGACCCCCAGGGGGTCATGAGACGACTTATGATTTTTGAATAGTGGAATAGTTTAGTCTTGAATAATATTACTACTACTAATTACTACTACTACTACTATTACTACTACTACTACTAATAATAATAATAATAATGATATATTAATAAATATAATAAAAAATTACAAGATAGTAATCTGAAAAAATCTAAATTACAGAAAAATAAATTACAATCCAACCATACTTACAATTGTAAAAATTATATATTTAAAAATGTCAGATGAGTGATGCTGGAGGATCCAGTTCTTAAGTGCTTGTGAGAGGCATTTGAACATCAGTTTGCTGGGGACCCCCGGAAGTCCCCCGAACCTCACTTTGAAACCTACTGGCCCCTCACAAACATCTCATACTGCCTGCTTGCTGTTTGGAGGGCCAATCAGTCGGTGCAGTACAAAGGGCTTTCCTGTAGAGGGCGCCACTGACCTGTAGGTCTTCCACTACTGGATCAGGAGTCTAATAAACGCCAGAGACAGATAAGAAATAATTCCTTTATGTTGCAGGAGCTCAGATTTTCGACATTTACAGTCCAGCTGACTCAAGAGTCTCACCCAGCATTACTCCTCTGCATTATTCTTTCTAAATGACTAGAAATCATTTTATATCCTTTATGTCAACCACTACAATGTTCAGAAAATACTGTTCAGCTGGTGTGTATGTGGTGCCTGTAGCCTAATTACCTCATCATATTTTGTTTTCCATTTTCCATTTCCATCCTCCATGTTTTTCTTCAGTGGTGAGTTTAAAGGCTAACCCTTGATTTGAAGCTGTGTTCATAAGAAGTGGAGATGTGACTGTGGTCATTCAGTGTCATGCTGTCAGTTGTGTCTCTTGTCTCTGTAAAGTTGGTGACTGTCTTGTTTTCCTGACGAAGACAAATGTCAGCTTTCAGATGTAAGCTGACGTTGCCGTTAGAAATATTGGTAACACTTTACAATAAGAGTACAACAATTAACGTTAGTTAACGTTAATTAATGCCATAATGGTTAATTAACTGTTAGTTAATGATTATTATGGCATTTACTAATGTTAATAATATCTACAATAACCCTTAAATAACATATAAATTAATACCTTAGCATGAACAGCATTGGTATATGATTCTTAGACGCATTAATTAACAGTTAGTTACCTGTTACTTAATGTTTATTAGGCCTACCTGTTACTTAATGTTACGGCATTAACTAACGTTAATTGTTGTACTCTTATTGTAAAGTGTTACCGAAATATTGGATTATAAGGACAAAGGAATGCATGCTTTGATATAAATATGTTCAGCTATGATAAAGTCACAAAAAGCTGAAGTGGGCTGTTACACATAGGATTTAAATTCTTAAAGTCTATTTAAATGCCATCATGTAGTTTAGTTTAGTTTAGTTTAGTTTTCATTTTTCTCAGAGTGTCATGCACCATTAATGGTGCCCAGCCCTATGGCTTACAGGACACTGGAAAAAAAAAAAAAGAAAAAAAAAAAAGAAAGAAAGAAAGAAAAAAGAAAAAAGGAAAAAAAAGATAAATACAAAGTCAGAAGGAAACAAGATGGCAAAACAAAACGAGTTTCATTAAATATAATGGCACTCTACCTCACAACATAAAGAGTAGTACAGTCTCTGTAATGATACTTTAGGAATATTAAAGGAACATTTCAGCCGATTCAGTCAGCTGGACAGTTTAGACCCATGTCCAGCACCAAAATAACCCCAGATAATTCTACAGTGACACTGTGATACTCCCTCTAAGGTTTATTACGGGATTACTATTTTTCCCCCTTGGGCTGGTCAGACAGATGACACCCGCCCTCCCCCTCCCCCTCCTGTCCTCCCTCCTCCTCTCAGCTCCGCTCCTCTCTCTCTCCAGCGTCTCTGCGGCCGCATCTCTCTTCCATCCCGGCCTCAGAGCGCCCGGGGCAGCGGGGGAAGCGGACCAGACCGCTGCATCCTGCGCGGATCCACACTTTTGCCCTTTCTGGCGCTTTTATAGAAGGTTGTTGGTCTTACAGACAACTTCACGGCTCCTCGCCGACTCTCCATGAGCTCGGTGACGCGGAGTTTAGTGACATTTCTCTCGGTTTTGCCTTTTCGGTGACGTTGCCAAACTGGAGCCGCTGTGGGTCGCAGCGCACCGGGCAGCTCTACCGCAGCTTCCGTGAGCTGTCTGTGTGCAGTGAAGCAAAACTGTGATTTCCTGAGTTTCGGGTTGGGTTTCGATCTCTGATTTATCAACTGAAACTAGAAACCACAGATGGATAGGCTTAACTTGTTTTGGAACTCAGCTCACTTTTATCGCCTCGGTTAGATACAGACACACAATGCTGTCAGCGGTGCTGAGGCTGCTGTGTTTGTCGCTTTTCAGCGAGGCTGTTGCTCAGCTCCACTGGCACCAAACAAAGACGACTCTCACCGCGCACCGTGAGCCCTCCGCCGCTGACGGGAGCGTCCAGAGCCTGAGGTGGCGTGCGGTCAGCGGGGAGAACAGCGGAGGGACGCACGGAGCCGGCGCACAGGCCTCAGTGAGGGCATGGCCGGACACTGTGAACGCCTCGGATGGAGGGGAGACTCCGGGGAGAGAAACGTCTCGACGCTCTGCGCGTAAAAGCGATGCGCCAGGCGGAGAGCAGCGCGTCAGGGCAGCCGGCGCTGGACGGGCAGTTTTACGCACGAAGAGAAACGTGGCCGGCGACTCACAGAGGAGAAGACGTGGCTGTCTGGAGGCCTCGGAGGCAGGAACACACCAGCCGAACCGGAATGGACTTATCTGTAACCCGGACAGAGCGCGACACAGCCGGCGGAAACGGAGCGCGGAGCTCGGGCAACGCACCCAGAGGGAGCCGCCGCGGCAGGCAGCGGCGGTGTGGGAGACTCTGCCGGATCCTCTGGCGCAGGAAGCCACCGCTCTCCCCGTCAACTACACCAGCGACTATGAAGAATTCACGGTGCCGGACTTTGGCGACATGACGCCGTTCGTCCCGCCGGATACCCGGACGAGACGCAAACAGGTGAAGAATCCGTTCTACCCGCTGACCGCGGAGTCGTACGGTGCGTATGCCGTCATGCTCACCGCGGCCATCATCTTCACCGTCGGAATCATCGGGAATATCGCGGTCATGTGCATCGTCTGCCACAACTACTACATGCGGAGCATCTCCAACTCCCTGCTGGCCAACCTGGCGCTCTGGGATTTCGTGGTGATCTTCTTCTGCCTGCCGCTGGTGGTTTTCCACGAGCTGACCAAGGACTGGCTGCTGGGCGAGCTGTCCTGCAGGATCATCCCCTACCTGGAGGTGAGTGCACTCCTCCTCACCTGCTGGGGTGGTGGAGGAGGTCAGTCTGCAGGTTTTCACTGCAAACAAACTCCACAGCAGCTGATCCACCCTCACATCAACTGGTTCAGGGTTTGGTTGGAAAATGTAAACCTGTAGGCTCTCCATGCAGCAGGGACCCGCTGAGGGCCTGCAGGGGTCAGAGGGCAGAGCCTGGCATCACAAAACTTAATAAATCACTTTAGATAAGATGAAAACACAGTCATCATCTGTCTATTTATCAACTTATTTTACATTCATTTAAGCTCTGGTTGACACTTTTATTGATTTGTTGGTGGATTCACCTCTTTCATCTGTGCATTTGCAGACCTGATCAGCTGTTCTGTAACTGAGAGCAGTGGGCGCTCTGATAACCTGATGTAGCTTTTAGACCAACATGGGAAACTGAAACTCAGGAGGAAGCCAAACCAATGAAATGATTTGTGTTCGGGTTAACAAACTGTTAGAAAACTGAAAAACAAGCGACTTTCAAAACACGTCTGTTCTGTTGTTGTTCTCATTCTTAAAATATAGAATGTACTATGTAGGATAAAGATCAGAGAAGTCAGCAGTTTTACTTGCCGGTTGCCGGTTTGAATCCCTGGTCTAGGTGGGAAAATGCTCTCCTCAGACTCCCACTGTGATCAGAGATGTGATTTTTTAAAGGTGCAGTCTCTCTATTTTAACAGGGACATAGTATGTTTCAGTTCATTCTTGTCTTTAATAGTGAAGGTAAAAAAAAAGGGTTATGGTTGTCCTGCTGCTGCAGGATGTTCAGAGGCCTCCTTCTACCCACAATGCCTTGTGTTTTGGGCTAGTTTTCAGGTTCAGGTTCAGGTGACAGCGTTCTCACCTGAGACTGAAGCAGGAAAACAAACTGATGTGAACATGGAGGAGTGTGAAGCTGCCAATCCCCCCTCAATCCAGGCTGGCAGGACACAGATTAGGGAGTAGAGTGTAAGAAGCGGCTGGCAGACAGAGATTAGGCCCCAAACACACACACACACACACACACACCCCCCCCCTTCTTCTTAATGGAGTGTCTGTATCAAAGATGGAGCTGTGATTAATTAGAGTGAAGCAGGACGAGGCAGCTCCGTCTCTCAGACATGACGTTCCCATTCGACTGAACCGCTTTTCTGAATTAAATTTAGAGGGAAACGTAATTTGTCACTGATTAGACAAAAAAAACCAAAAACCAAAAACCAAAAAATAAAAAAACACTGGATCTGTTTGTTAGAATCAGCCCGACTTCACTGAATTATTTATCCAAAAGTTTTTTTTATCAGCAACATAAAGCTTTTCTTGCATTTGCTCTGAACCCTTTCACCAACAAACTGACTCGGTGTCAGTGTCAGGCTGGGCTGGCAGGCTGATCAGCCGCTCTGTCAAGCATCTCAAGCAGCTGCCGTGTCGACTGAAAACTACGTCACCACGTCTGGACACGCCAGTGTCTGGTGATTGGTTGACTGCTTAGCGGGACTCAGATCCCTTCACCAGCAGAAATCAGTGAACGTAGGCTCAACGTCACGCTGAGCGATGGTGTGGAGGCAGAACGGGACATTCAGGCTCCGTTCACATTCAGCTTTATGTGTGAGCTGCGTCTGAGAGCAGTGTGAGCAGATGTCTACTGCGAGCTCACGTGTTCACATTTACAACAAGCATACATGCTATAAGAAAAAATCACTGACATGACATCTATCACCTCTATGAATGAAGCTGTGGTGCAGGCATTCATTCCTGGAGCCGTCTGCCTGGTGACACAGGTGTGGTGGCCGTCTGCCAGCTGGTCAGGAGGTGAAAAAGGTTTGGATTGAAGAATCTTACAATATATGACCTCTGCCAGCATTTGTTAAGCAAAGACGCTCCAGCAGCTGTGAGTGTGTGGTCAGGGCAAACAAACACAAATCATGAATCCTGATGTGGGCGTTCACACAGCGTCACATCAGCAGCACTAAGATCCACATCCGATTCAGGAGCTCATACGAAAGTGGCTCAAACCAGAACTGAAAATGTCAGATTCAGTGTGTTTTTTTTTGTTTTTTTTTTTTTTTTTGCTGTTTACAAAAAGTCAGATCTGTATCACACTGAGGGGGGAAAAAATCAGATCGAAGCCACATTTTACAGGCTGGAGAATCAAAACCTGAATCTGATCTCAGCTACAGTGAGAGTGGAGTGTGTGTGTGTGTGTGTGTGTGTGTATGAGGAGTCATGTCAAGTGTAGACACAAAGGCAGGTTTTCTCTGTGTAAGCTGCTTAGCGGCGGCTCGGCCTTTGTCTCGGCTGATGACCTACATGGCTGGACGCTCTCCTGCCTCGATCTGTTGGCTCCTGTGTTTCCAGCTGTGAACCCGGGAACCTGAGCAGATTCAGCTCACTTCTTTAAAAAAAAAAAAAAAAAAAAAAAAAAAAAAAAAAGCCAATGGGCTGCTTGATTTGAGAGATCCTGTCTGTAGTAATTCAGTCAGTCTGGCACTGAATAAAAAAAAAGATGTTGAATTAAAGAACAACTCAGGAGGCAGAAGTCAGAGCAAAAAGGGCAGTGGATTTATTTTATTATTTACACTTTTTTTTTTCTTATTTTACAAGAGAGAGAAATCCTTAACAAACATAAAAACACCAACAATATGTGAAGGGGAGCAGCTCATAATGAACTCCTCTGTGTAACCCTGACCCCGACACACCTGGGCCCAGGTGACCCGGCTCAGCCCGGTCAGCCTCAGGAAATGCAGGAGCTCTGGGCAAAAAGGTGCAGAGGGAAGTTTTTCAGACCCGCGACAGACAGACGGACAGAATGTAGAGGTAATAATAAAGGAATATTAAAACAAGCATTAGGTGCAAGTGCCCAGCCCAACAAAAATACAACTGCAACTCTTTCATTTCAAAATTACAGATTATAGTCCAGGTTGGTCTTAAATAAAATATTCTGCTTAATAAGATCTGCTTCAAAATAAGAGTCCCTTCCTGAAGCACAACTCCAGTGTTTTCTAATCATCCAGCTGAAAGAAATCAGAATAAATCTGACTAAAGAAGAAGCTGCGTCGATGCTCTGCTGCTGTAGTTCAGTGTCACGTAGACTGAACTAAATGCTCTGTGTGTTGTGGTGCTGAGCGTTCATAATTTTTAACTAATAGATAAAACCACTTTATCGTACATCTCACCTGGACTGAGCTCCATCCTGTTTCTGCAGCCGCTCCGCTCTGCTCTCTTCACTTCCTTTACACTTTCCTTGTCTCTCTCTCTCTCTCACACACACACACACACACACACACACACACACACACACACACACACACAGATACACACTGTGTGACAAACCAAATCTGTTCTGGTGTAAACACTTCAGAGTGTTTTCCTGCCTGAGGCTAAACAGACGGACAGGGTGTGTGTGTGTGTGTGTGTGTGTGTGTGTGTTTGTGTGTGTGTGTTCGACTGTACAAGTCAGCCTGGCTCAGATTCCCTTCACTGCAGGAAGGCCAACAAGCTGCCAGTTAAAGGGGGGAAACCAGATTTCACTGAAACAGTAGGGAGAGCGTCGCTCACCGAAACCAAAACCAAAACTGAACCAAACCAAAACTGAAAACCTGGAAGTTTAATAAATCTGTTTTCCAGTCATGGAAAAAAAAAAAGACGTGGAAAATGTGAAAAGGGCGGGACGAACGGCAGGTGGCAGGTCAGCTCACACCAGAGAACACATGATAAATATCAGCAGCGTCGCAGTTTTTCCCTCGCTCTGCTCTCTGAAAGGCTGTAGGCTGTATATCAGGTGCAGCCGAAGTGTCAGTCAAATGGGGGCGGGAGGAATAAAAACTGAGCTGCGTTCTGATTGGCTCACTCCACTCTGTGGAAACTGCTGAAACCGCTGGCTCCACTCAGAACAAAACAACCGACAAATAGACCGGTTCATGTTTTTACCCTCAAATATCTGTCTTCCTCACACCGCCTCCGTGAAAGAGAAATGCTTCATGTTAAAAAAGATGAGAAGCAACTTTTAAGAGTGTATTAGTGCTTTGATCGAGCGGTCAGAGCAGCAAAGCATGCTGGGTGGGCGGCGGCTCCGGGCCTGTCGACATGTCTTGCGGCAGCTATGTGTCAAACCTGAGTTTACATTCAGTCTGTCAGCGAGGCAGAGACACACTGGCCTTCAGGCTGGAAACACAGGAAGTGATCCTGGTGATGTCACTGCAGACGTAAACAACTGACCTCACATCCCAGTGACCTGCACAAACATACACTCAGTCTCCTCTTCAGTGTTCAAACCTTGTTTTTCTTCAAACACACTGTAAAATATAAAAAGTTGGCTGAACTTGAAAAGTATGCAAACTCACTGCCCTATAAAAAAATGAAGTAGAGTAAACTTAAAGATGGTGAGTTAGAATAACCTTAAATAATCTTAAAGACCCCATGAGATGGACTCTTATTTTCTTTGATGTACTTCCTGTTGAAAAATGTCCTTACGAAGGTCAGATAACATAATATTTGATGTGAAACTAGTGAGCATACATACTGTCACATTTGAACTGTGATATATTGAATTTTGAGGTGTTTTGGTTTAAAGCGTCTGTCTCATTTCATGTGTCTTGTCCGTGCAGGTGGCGTCCCTCGGGGTCACGACCTTCACGCTGTGCGCTCTGTGCATCGACCGTTTCCGCGCCGCCACCAACGTGCAGATGTACTACGAGATGATTGAGAACTGCGCCTCCACCGCCGCCAAGCTGGCCGTCATCTGGATCGGCGCCCTGCTGCTGGCGCTGCCCGAGCTCCTGATCCGGCAGCTGGTGACGGAGGACGGCGACCCGCCGAGCGTGACGCCCTGCGAGCGCTGCGTGGTGCGGATCTCCACCAAGCTGCCGGACACGCTCTACGTCCTGGGCCTGACCTACGACGGCGCTCGCCTCTGGTGGTACTTTGGCTGCTACTTCTGCCTGCCGACGCTGTTCACCATCTGCAGCTCGCTGGTCACCGCGCGCAAGATCCGCCACGCCGAGAGGGCGAGCGTCCGCGGCAGCAAGAAGCAGATCCAGTTGGAGAGCCAGATGAACTGCACCGTGGTGGCGCTGGCCATCCTCTACGGATTCTGCATCATCCCGGAGAACATCTGCAACATCATCAGCGTCTACATGGCGGCCGGCGTTCCCCGGCGGACTCTGGACATCCTGCACCTGGTGAGCCAGATGCTGCTGTTCTGCAAGTCGGCGGTGACGCCCGTGCTGCTGTTCAGCCTGTGCCAGCCCTTCACCCGAGCCTTCCTGGACTGCTGCTGCTGCTGCTGCGAGGAGTGCGGCCCGCCCAGGTCCAACGCCACCGCCACCACCAGCGACAACGAGAACGAGTGCACGACCACCGAGCTGGAGCTGTCGCCCTTCAGCACCATGCGCAGGGAGGTGTCGCCCTACAGCACCGTGGGGACACGCTGCTGAGCCGAGGACCTCGGCGGTGCGTTCAGGACCAGAGCTGCTGCGCGGAACTGACATTCACAGATGATTCAACTCCTGAGTTCACGTTGGGTTTTACCGCAGGGCAGAGCCCAGTCTGTCCATCCTGTTTACACAGCTTATCTAGTCTGAGGGAAGACACACAGTGAATATTATAAGATTTATAGCAATATCTTTTTATTAACTCACCAGTATTGTTTTGGAATTTGCACTCAGTCTTACATTTGGTTTATTTTTTTGTGTTTGAGATGTTCTGGATGTTCTTGGTCGTGTGAGTGAGTCAGATGGAGGTAATATACTGAAAGTGACGTGTCGTATCCTGTTTTGTGTTTTTGCTGTTTGTGATTCTGGTGAATCAGTTCACACTTCTACCTAGTTCTCTTGCTATGGAAGTCTATTTTTATTCACTGTACATTTGATAGCAGAAAACTGCACTGCACATGCCGCTCATTCTGTACTGATGAGGAGCTGTTCTTTTTTTTTTTTTTTTTTTTTTTTTAGCAGAGGAACAAGTGTCACTTTAATAAAAAAAGAAACAGACTCCAGCTCAATGTTTTCTTTTTTTGTTTTGTTTTGTTTGTTTTTTAACCCCAGTGTGAATTTGGAATATGGTAAGAGCTGCTGGTTGCAGCTTCAGAAATGGAAAGACCCTCTTGTTTTTCTGTTTCTTATCATTTTGCAGTGAAACCTCTCAGCTGTTCTGGTCAAACTGAAGCAGCAGTCGGTGCTGGGCATTGCTCATTATTTTTTTAGATCAATTCAAGTTGCAGTAGTTGAAGTAGTAGTTGCAGTAGCTGAAGTAGCTGAAGCTGTAGTTGTTGAAGTAGTTGAAGCAGTAGTTGCAGTAGTTGAAGTAGTAGTTGTCATAGTTTAAGTAGCTGCGGCAATAGTAGTGGCAGGTGAAGCAGTAGTTGCGGTAGTCGAAGTAGTTGAAGCAGTAGCTGTAGTAGTAGTTGCAGTAGCTGAAGCAGTAGTTGTAGTAGTAGTTGCGGTAGTTGCAGTAGCTGGAGTAATTGAAGCAGTAGTTGTAGTAGTAGTTTCAGTGGTTGCAGTAGCTAAAGTAGCTGAAGCAGTAGTTGCAGTAGCTGAAGCAGTAGTTGTAGTAGTAGCAGTTGCAGTGGTTGCAGTAGCTGAAGTAGTAGTTGCAGTAGCTGAAGTAGAAGCAGTAGCTGAAGCAGTAGCTGCAGTAATTGAAGAAGTAGTTGCAGTAGCTAAAGCAGTACTGGCAGTAGTTGAAGCAGCAGTTGTAGTAGTAGTTGCAGTAGTTGCAGTAGTTGAAGCAGTAGTTGCAGTAGCTGAAGCAGTAGTTCCAGTAGCTGAAGCAGTAGTTGCAGTAGCTGAAGCAGTAGTTGCAGTAGTTGAAGCAGTAGTTACAGTAGTTGCAGTAGTAGTTGCAGTAGTTGCAGTAGCTGAAGCAGTAGTTACAGTAGTTGCAGTAGTAGTTGCACTAGTTGAAGCAGTAGTTGCAGTAGTAGTTGCAGTAGTTGCAGTAGCTGAAGCAGTAGTTGCAGTAGTTGCAGTAGTTGAAGCAGTAGTTGCAGTAGTAGTTGCAGTAGTTGCAGTAGCTGAAGCAGTAGTTGCAGTAGCTGAAGCAGTAGTTATAGTAGTTTCAGTAGTAGTTGCAGTAGTTGCAGTAGTTACAGTAGTTGCAGTAGCTGAAGCAGTAGTTACAGTAGTTGCAGTAGTAGTTACAGTAGTTGCAGTAGTTGCAGTAGTTGAAGCAGTAGTTACAGTAGTTGCAGTAGTAGTTGCAGTAGTAGTTGCAGTAGTTGCAGTAGTAGTTGCAGTAGTTGCAGTAGTTACAGTAGTTACAGTAGTTGCAGTAGTAGTTGCAGTAGTTACAGTAGTTGCAGTAGCTGAAGCAGTAGTTACAGTAGTTGAAGCAGTAGTTGCAGTAGTAGTTGCAGTAGTAGTTGCAGTAGTTGCAGCTGAAGTAGCTGTAGGGTGTCAGTGAGTTGAAGCAGGTTGGAATCTGCATTAGAAACAGTAGAACGAGCACAACAGTGAATGAGTGAAAGACTAAATAAATAAAACAGACAGAACTGAGTTTTTAGTCTTTAGATAATGAGGTTACAGTTTGCCTGCCAAAACGATTTTTTTTTTAAAACTCGTACAAAAGCTGACAGACTATCAGTGGAATTTAAACAGAGCTCATCCACACCTCAGCACACACTGCAGTTCACTTTAGTTTGGGCTTCATTTGGTTTATTTGACCAAATAACTGAAAAAAAAAAAACTGAGAAAGAAAAGAAAAGAAAAGAGCTGCAGGTCAGACGAGGAGAGCCTGAAATTCCTCTGGAATCATCTGACCGGAGAGGAGCTGCTGCGTCAGGCTCAGCAGCCCATCTGAGCTGTCCTCTCGCCATCGTGTCGTCACCGCCGCCGCTGCGCCCGGAGGACACAGCCGCCGTTGTCCTGGGCCCCCGTTGTCATGGCAACCGCGGGAGTCTGCCTCTCAGCTGGCTTTTCACGGCCTCACAGTACCACAGCGACGGTGTCACAGTGCGCTGCGGCCCAGGCGTTTCAGAGGGCCGGCGGGTTTCTGCAGCCTCATACTGACGCTTTTCTTCTTCTGCTGCTGCTCAGCCTCATCAAACGCGCCCTCTGTCAGCAAACACTCAACAAACTCTGCCGCTTACCCCCCAAAATGTCTGAACATTTTGATGAGGGAGGCTGATGCTGCCAGTGAATGATTCTGATCGTCTTATGTCATATTTGTTTTTTTTTTTTAAATAAGGAAAGTACTACAGATTAAAAAGGTGAAGATAATTAACTTGGCTGGTTTTAATTACAGTAGATTATCCAACCCCCTCAGGACCGATGGTGTTTTGGACAGCTGAAATTTCAGATGATACAAACATGCATTAAAACATAGGCCTACCAAACCTTTTAAGAAAAAGAACATTTAATTAAATATATTATGACATTATATACATGTTTGGAAACACTTTGGTGGTACAAACAGCCTTTAAACCACATAATGAACATGCAGGCCTGGCAGCAGCAGCATCAACAGGCACTGATATGCAGCGCTGGTGTCCTTAAATAAAACAAAGTACCGCATTGATCTGAATATAAGACGACCCTGATTTTAAGATGACCCCTCTTTTTCAAGACCCTTTTTTGGGAATATACTTTTTATATGCGCATTCTGCGACACCAGCCCATGCTAGCTTCAAACTCAGTGCGGGGTGTGTTGAGCTCTGTGGCAACTTCAAGTGCTTTTTGCCGCATCACAGCCCTCGTAACGGGCAGTCCTTCACTACGTTTCTCATTCACAAAATCGCACACCCTCCTGTCAGTCTCGTTGAATCGACCAGTTTTGGGAAAACGAAAAGTCCGCCACCGTCTCACATTGCACTCAGGGCCAGGGTTAAGGGGTTAAGGGATGTTTATTTACCTTGACAGTTTCGGAGGTAACTTCAGAAAGCGTCCAACTGACAGCTGGATCGGCATGTCAGCTGGCTGCTACATTCAGCCGGGTGGCGGCGCACACCGGCCGGCCCACCTGATGCCGGTCGGCACCGCGCCCACCCAGTCAGGTCTGCCGGATCTGACAGGTGCGCGGCGCACACAGACTGCCATATATACCTTTTATCATCAATCAACTTTTGTTTATACGCGGTTGCAGCAGCACCATGGACAGCGACACAGACAACATGGTTGATTATTGATTGCACGACGCGGCCATTCGCTGGTAATCGCGCTGCGGATTAAATGATTTTGCGGAGGCAGGAGGAAAGTTGCATGATTTACGTTGTATCCACGTTCGCGCTGCGTGCATGACCGTGCATGTGCTCGTGCATGAACGCCCGTACCGTGCTGGAGCACACCCCTTCCAACCGTGCCAGAGCGGGCGAAGTGTGCTGTATTCAAGCACGGAACATATGCAAGTACAATACATGTGTATTTGCGTAGACCCCCAATATTAGACGAGGGCGTTTTTTCAGGGCATTTTCAATGGAAAAAATAAAGTCTTATATTCAGATCAATACGGTAATGCATTAGATGTAATTCATTAATAATAAAAACATATATATATATTGCAATACTTTACTTATGTACTCCCTGTGGAAAGTAATTAATTACTTGTTACTTCACCTTTGCGTTACATCACCTGAGGTGCTTTGTTGTGTATCTGCAGAGTTGGCCCCCAGCCTTCACAGGGCCCTCTGCAGAGTGTGACCTGGGGCCCCACCGCCTCAGTGCCACCAATACAACCACATTTTGTCAAAGCTTGATTAGTCACACACCTGCTGAAAGTCCAAAAACCCAAGACCACTTCCCACCAGAGGGAGAGGACGCAGGAGGAAGAGGAGGAGGAGGAGGAGGAGGAGGAGGAGGAGGAGGAGGAGGAAAAAGAAGAAGGAGGAGGAGAACAAGGTTTGTGTCCAGGCAGGTGTTCAGCTGCTGAGGTGCTCGTTCTGCTGTTGGGAGGTGGTCCTCCTCCTCCTCCTCCTCCTCCTCCTCCTCCTATTCCGGCTGATCCGACTGTTAGACATCCTGAGGAAACGCTCAGACCTTCAGCCTCGTGCCGACTGAACCAGTGGGTTTCAAAATGGGGTCCAGGGACCTCCAGGGGTCCCTAAGGGGCTTCCAAGGGGCCCTCAGCAAAATGAGGAATGGTTTGCTTTTGCTTTAATTCAATTAACTAGAACTCGTTAAAATGCAGAAAATGATTTAACATTTTGTCCTGTGTGGTCTGCATTCAGACACCCGTCATTAGCATTTCATACTAAGGACAAACCACTAAACCCACACACACACACACACACACACACACACACACACAGGTGGTGACGTTGTGATGATGTGCAGCTTCAGGTTTCTTCAGACGCTGCACAAAAAGAAAAGAAACTAAAACTTTCTCCATGTTCCTTATTTTCCTCCTCTGGAAATTATTTGACGGTTTGTGTATTTCATGATTCAGCTGCTTATTATTTTACACTGCAGCAGCTTCAAACAACTCCTCTAAATATTTCTAAACACTGTTTGACTGCCATAAACCTGTTGGGGTTCATATGTGAATAAATTACCTTTAAAAGGGCCAGGGAAAAAAAAAAAACATTTGATTTTTGTCTTGGTTCCATCATAGCAGAGAATTTTTGAAAGTACATTTAGAGCTCAGGTTCTGGTATAACTTCATTTTTAATTTGATTTTCCATAAAAACAAGATGTCTCCTGTGTCCCACTGATTTTGGACATTTTATTTTAGTTTTTTTTTCCACGGCCGGGCTCTGGCTCCCAGCTTGCGTGTCAGTCTTGCTAACGAGGCTGCAGTAATTAGACGGCCCCATTCATTCAGAAACAATGGCGCGATGGGCACATTGATGCACAGCGGCTAAACAAGCTGCTCACTGACCTTCTGCTAACCGCTCTCTGCTTATTATGGGGTTGAGCATGAGGAGCCAGGTTACCATGGCAACCAGACCCTCTTCTAGGATGCAAACTGAGGTATGAAATAAAGACAGAGAGCTGTTTCCAGCAGAGTTTCCTCACAGATTCACAGCCACCCACTCTGCCTTTTTTATTTATTTATTTTTTATTGTGGTATCAGACGGTGTTGCTCAGAGTTTCTCTTCAGTAAACTACCTGGAATCATTTTTAACTTGGCCTCAAAACTGTAAACCTATATCCAATATGTTTTTTGTTATGTTACGTTGCCCCCAGAATGTGTAACCTGAATGATAGGGGGCGCTGCACTGCACAACCTTTAAACAAACCAAAACACAACGGGCCTTTTGGGTTCCAAGAGGCGGCGTGGGATAGAGTTCCCCACAGCCACCCACTGACTCACACACAAACTAAGAGACAAACTAAATGTTTTCGACCCAAAAAAACTAAAGTGGGAGTCAGTAGAGAGAGGGAGGGGGGAAAGAAAACTTTGCAGAAACGCAAAACTCAGCTTCCATCACACACAAACTCAGATTCATTCAAAACAAAAAGTCACAGAAAGCCAGCTGATGGTGTCGACCAGGGGCGGTGCCAGACATTGTGGACATCCGAGGCTTAAGCCCGAGCCGACTGGAGGGTCTGAGGGTATTCTCCCGTGGGAGAAAATTTTGAAAAACAACCCCTTCAATAGCGGCTTCGGGGGACTTTTAAGAGACTTATAATGGCAAAATTAAGGGTGCTTTCAGACCTGTCCTGTTTTGAGCAGTTGTTCCGAAACAGGGAGCGTTTCCCCCCTAAAGTTCGGTTCGTTTGGACATATGTGAGCACAGCGATCGCGCTCGGATGCGGGACAAAACAAGCGGGCCGAGATCGCCTAGAAGAGGTGGTCTCGGCTCGCTTCCATTCGAAACCTGGAGCGATTCGTTTGCAGTGAGAACAGAATCGACACTGCAACCGACACAACTCACTCAGAACTGTGGTTCAGCGTCAGAGCCCATCTTCGTCGGCGATTCCTTGTCGCGGCACGTCTTCTTCTCAGTAGATGCAGTATGATATTATTTTCCCTGCGCAGTCTTGATTCCCGGTAGAACGGGATGTTTTCCTCCGTTACAGAACACCGGTACATTCAGTAGCGGTTTTAGGCATGGGCGAAGCGGGCATTTTTTCATGTCATGTGGGGGGCAGCACAAGCGCAAAAAAAAAAAAAAAAAATCATCAGCACCGCTCACCTGTCAGATCCGGCAGCCCTGACCAGGTGGGCGCGGTACCGGCCGGTGACGCGGCCGGCCTGCCCGATGCCGACCGGTGCCGTGGCCGGTGGCTCTTTATTCAAACAAGATTCTGTCCATATAAAAAGTAGGTAGGAGTAGTAACACGAAAGGGCGCAAGGCAGTAATTTTGCCTCGGGCGGCAACATGGGCAGAACCGCCACTGGGTACATTAACCACAGAAACACACAGAAACAAACTAGCCACACGCTGAAGATGCTCCATGGTTTTTGTTTTTTCCGGGTAAGAACGGAAGAGGAAACTTCTTCTTTCGGGGTAATTTCTGACCAATGAGAGTACAGCTGGTTTGCACATGGCGTTTGTTTACAGCTCTGACCCGCTACAGACGGCTGCCCTGTGAACACAAACGCCCCAAACGAAAAACGAAACAACTGGATCGATTTAGCCCCTGAATCGGAACAAAGCAAACGGGCCACAGGTCTGAAAGCACCCTTAGACTTGAAACATAATGCATTTAGGTTACTGTATAATCAATTACGGGTGTATGCCTGACTAGGGTCAATAGGCCTAGTAGGCGGCTCACTGGAATTGAAAGCACTCATGTAGTTCTATCAAAGTCCTTTTAGGCCAAGGCTGTTCACTTGGCGGCCATATTGGTAACGCCTTTTGGGCATCTATCTCACATTAGTAAGTGCAGGTGCCTGTCAACATGAATGCAGAATGAGCCCACACTGCACACAGGAAGCTGCAGGCCCTCTCTGTGGATGAAATGTTAAAGTTCAGTTCTCCATGTAAAACAAAAATCATGCATGTTTCTGCTGGAACGTGCGGAGCGACAGAACGTTCTTTGTTCCGTCGACTGAGTCACTGGATTCCAGAGCACAGCAGGATTTACTGTCGGCTCGCGTGTTCCTGCTCATCCATATTCAGGACGGCTCGGCGTCAGCTGTGTGTTCAGATGCGCTCGGCCCACAGAGCCGTGGTGTCGCTCATGGAGCCGGACACCAACAGCCGCTCCGTTGTGTGACGGCATGAATATTTCATGCGTGTGACTCTTCCCTGGTTTCCACCCTGCAGCTGAGCGGTCTGATCCCCGAGCAGCCGGTGTGTGTCCTGCTCACTGGAAACTGCTTGGTCAACCGTGTAAAGTGTGTGAGCGAGTCGTGGCAGCCCTGACAGTGATAACACATCACTCCTCCTCCCTTTCCTCCAGCCGCTGGTTTCCATTCATTCCACTACGATATGAACATGAACTTTCAGAGCCTTCACACTTTCTTCACTCCAGTTTTCCATCAGCCCAATAAAGTCCTCCACATGAGTTTTCCTAAAAGCAGCAGCACTGTTGGCTTTTCAGGACTTTTTCACACTGAAACGCTCCCTCCTCCTCCTCCTCCTCCTCCTCCTCCAGAGGGCTGTACTACGAAGGAGGCTCAACATCCCCAGGCTGTGTGTTCACTATCAGGCTCAACAAAACCTAAAGCTCCAGTCAAAGTTAAGTGGTATCACGACGGCGGTTCTCATCAAGGTTTGTTCAGTCCGGCTGTCAGCTTTGTGCTCTGGGCGCGTTCACAGAAAAGGGGGCGTTTTGGCGTCATATGATTCTACTTCCACGAAAAATGGACCGTTCACGGGCTGCATATTTCACGCAAGAGGAGCAGCTTGTCCTCATGGAAAGCTATGGAAATTTTAAAAATAAAATTAACGCTAAGAGCAACACTGTGGCCGCACATAAGGCGAGAGAGGAGTGCTGGCAGAAAATTGCTGACCGAGTGAATGTGTAAGTCAACACTGACTCATTATATTCTATATATTCATTCAGTATTATGAATTTTAGTTTAGAAATATGTAACTTCAGTAGCTTTATGGGAGTGCTGTCAAGGAATTGTAGGTAAAGCCTGAGGTTAAGTCAGGTGACTGAAGGTGTGTGTGGGTGAGTCTAGCAGTGTCAGACGGAGCAGGCGGTGGTTACCATGGTTACATGACAATTTTGACCACTATTTACGCTGCTTAGAGCCACTTGTCAGTAGTTTCAGATAATTGTTTGTTACATTTGAAGTTTAACTAGAATTATGGAGCCATTTCTGTTGATGTTTGTTCCTTAATTGTTAAATCTTTTTTTCTAAATCGGAATAAGTGGCGTTTGGAGTGCGTTTGAATCACCACGGGCTGCTCCCGTCCAATCATCACCTTCGGATGCCGTGACAGTCACCGTTATTAGCCTACATAAGGTGTTTCCTTTAAAAAAGTAGGCTACTATAACAAAGTCTGTGATACAACGGAATATTTATAACAAACGTGAAGGCTACCTGCATTATGCAGGTATACTATTAGCGCCACGCACACCGTTTGCCCTACTGTGAGCGCACAACTTCTATCCGTGGCATTCCTGACACTTGGCTCAACAAGTGAGCAAATGTAGCGTATTCCCTCAGATGAAAATCTGTACCGCTCATGGAGAATATCGTCAGGGATCCGCACGATCCCTAAATACTCTTTGTCTCCGTAATGAGCCTCGGACAGTCCTGGCTCCCAGCTCCACCGGATCATCAGTGAACGGTGACACCATCTCCGAAAGAGTTAAATGGTGAGATAGCGCCGCTTTTATATCCGGGCGGGGTTAAACTTAACTCATAACCTGGTCGGGACCAGGTTATGAGTTAAGCATAAGTTACCATGGTGATCTAGCCG
>NC_043985.1:33121791-33124291 GCF_902150065.1 Myripristis murdjan
ACACACACAGCTACACTACGTAGCTAACGTTACTCTTATGTTAGTGACAAATATGCAGTTGTTTTTATTGCGGCTTAGTTGTAACACTGCGTTCCAACCAACCCCACTGTGTAGTCACTGGTCTCAAACCTGACTAGCACTCACTATGAGTTAGCTAAATGTTTTGAATCAGTGCTATGTTTTAGACAACATGATGCTTAATACATTGATGTAAGATTGGATTCGGTAATGCACGCACACAGTTCATTAGTCAAAAAATTAGAAAGGTAAAGAAATTCACTTACTTGGTGGTAAAACACACTTTTACACGTATCTCCTCAAAAATGCAGCCAATTCCTCCCAAAATTCACGCTGGGCTCTCTTGCGATCATGTGACGAACTAACCGGAAGCACTTGCCGGTTGACCTTGTGCAACTACCTAAAAAGTCTGTGTTACAACTGACCCCGTGTTAGTTTCTACCCCGCGCTCCCCTACTCCAAAAAGACATTTCTGTGTTTTGTGTCATAAAGTTACTTAGAGCCGGGATTTTCAAACCTTCTGGTACCTTGAACCCCCAAGTCGACTTTCATGAAGCCATAGATCCACCTCAAACAGGGAATCAAACAGGGAGCGATTTGAAGTGATTTTGCCCGACAGTATTCAGACTCTATAATAACTCTAGGAAACAGGAAACACAATGTTCAGCAGAAAATGTTAAAAAATGTGGAAACAAAGACACACAAAATCTGTGTTGAACATGAGGTCGTTGGCTTCTGAGGGTCGTGGCGTTGAAAGTCGAGGTCAGGTTGGTTCAACCCCGGCATCGTTAGATTCAGCCCAAAACACTGAATATTTTGGTAGCCTACATGGTATTCACGGTATTCATGGTATTCTAAGTGAATAGAGAAAATTCATAATCATAATCATAATATTCTTCAGAATAAAAGTCTGACTGAGGCTCACTCGGCTCCTCTTCAGAATAAAAGTCTGACTGAGGCTCACTTGGCTCCTCTTCAGAATAAAAGTCTGACTGAGGCTCACTCGGCTCCTCTTCAGAATAAAAGTCTGACTGAGGCTCACTCGGTTCTTCTTCAGAATAAAAGTCTGACTGAGGCTCACTCGGCTCCTCTTCAGAATAAAAGTCTGACTGAGGCTCACTCGGCTCCTCTTCAGAATAAAAGTCTGACTGAGGCTCACTCGGTTCTTCTTCAGAATAAAAGTCTGACTGAGGCTCACTCGGGTCCTCTTCAGAATAAAAGTCTGACTGAGGCTCAAACATGGAGGCTGGATGTGTCCTGCTGCCTGTTGCATCACAGGACGAGGTGCAGAGTTTAGCAGCTGGTGGGGGGCGGAGTCAGGGTGGGCGGGTCTCTCTGGGGGGTATTTCAAATTTGCATGTTCATGTATTCTTCTTACTCAATAAGGATGAAGGAGTAGAGGTGCTTTAAAGCTGTTTTCAGTAAATAATAATAAGAAACATCCACAGAACCCACAGTTGATCTGGATCTGGACGGGGTCTGCTGTGTCACGGTGGAACAGTCAGTCGTATGGAAACGCTCTGTCAGTCAGATAAATTTGTAAAATGTGGACGCAGTAGCCGAGCCGACGTCCAGATGATCGCTGTCCTAATTGGCTACTGACCCGCTTCCTGTCCCAGCGTGTCGGAGCAGCTGACCGCCACCGCCTCATCTGATGACATCGCCGCTTCGCCAGATCCGTCTCAGCTGAGCCGGGCCGAGGCGGTGTGTGAGAGTCACGCTGAGGACGGCGACTGACCCTGATGCTGCTGGATTGAAGCTGCTGATAGGTCATGTGCAGCACAGCGGCTGCACATGACCGGGTTCCTACATGCACACCTTCAAAGGAAAAAAACAGGTAACAGTGGACTGCATCAGAGGAAGCAGCTCCATGATCTGTTAGCCAGCTTGAGATCAGTAAACTAACATCATACACAGAAGTCCTGCACATACTAAAAAATACATACATATACACATTAAAGTAAATATAACAACCAAGAACAGAGTTTGTGACCTGTGCAAGGTAAGATTTATGCCTCTGTTTAGCTATTTTTTTTTTTTTTTTTACCACATTTTAACATTTTATCACACTGTTAACAGGAGCATCCCTGTAGTCTTACCTCGGCTCAGCAGGGCCTACCTACTGACGTGAATACCATGAAGCTGAGGCGGATCTACGGGTGGGCCTGGATGGGCGTAGGCCCACCCAGATTGACAGCTTGCCCACCCTATCAGATTCAAGACCAAAAAATAACTAACTAAATAAATAAATGTTTTAATGTCCTTTTTCCAACGTGTATTTTATGCTCGTTTACAACCTCTCGGCTCGTTTACTGAGAGGTTTTTTTTTCTTTCATCATATCATTTTATACATGTCTATCTAAAAAAATAAACAAAATGAAATAACAGGCCCATCCAGAATTTTTTAGGCCCACCCATTAGCCATGTTCTGTATCCGCCACTGCCATGAAGCCACAGGAAATGACATCAACAAAATGTCAAA